>NC_142715.1:28382766-28648708 GCF_055471065.1 Atractosteus spatula
CTCCTGGCATCTGGACCGAGGAATTAGGCAGAGAGCTTTCAGTGTATTTCTTACTGAATCGGGCACTGCTTTGCTGTACATGACCAGAACATTTCAAAATTGCTTTCTTTTAATAATACCTGACCCATAGCCAGGAGTATAAACATTGAACAGCAAGTAATAAAATTTATTAAAATAATGACGCTGGGAATTTTTAAAGGCCACCCCCGATGTTCTAGAAGATGGGTTAACTATTTATGACTGATCATCTTATATGAGTGTTCATTATTTGTTTTATTTCATATAAAATAGTTATATATATATCTACTTTACTATTAACAATTAAGACCTAAAATGTCTTCAAACTCATTTCTGTAGTGCCTCACATACTACTATTTATAGTGTTCTTTGTAGCCTAGAGAAATGTAAGGAAACATTTATTTTTTTTTGGTTTAAGTTGTGACAGCTTTTCTTTTCCCCAAAAAACTTTTAGGCTATATTCTCAAAACATTTTTCAAATAATACTGGTGTGCATTATATATATGATATTGTTGTATTTGTGTAAACACATTTTTTTTTCTTTGCATAGTAGCATGTAACTGTGTGCGTCTGTCTGGTTTAATTTAAGGCTACAGGTTACTGCTTAGCTGGTGTTTGATGTCTTGTAGGCAAACAGAATTCTTGCACTCTTTTTGACTTGAGTTGAGAGTTGACTTTGCCTTGTGGTTAACACTGCTGCCTCTATATTCTGAAGGCTATGTGTTTGATTCTAGACTGCTTTCATTCTGTGTGGAGTTTGCATGATCCTGAGTTTGAATAGGGTTTCCTGGATTGTTCATCTTTTACAGTGCCTATAGAAAGTCTACACCCCCTTGGACCTTTTTACATTGTATTGTGTTACAGCATGGCACCATGATGTATTTAGCTAAGAATTTTTGCTACTCATCAACACAAAGTACTCTAATGTCAAAGTAAAAAAAAATCCAGACTTTTTAAATAATAATTAAAAAAAATTCGACAGAAAAAAATATTTTCAGTTTTTTTATTTTTAATTAATTTAGCAAAATGTCTGGATATTTTTTTTCTTTGACATTATAGAGTACCTTGTGTTAATGAGTGGCAAAAATTCTCACTGTATGTGGGTTTCCGATGTTCTTGTATCAGACTGGGTTTTCTTGATATATGCACTTTCTGTGTGGAGTTTGCATGTTCTTCACATGTGTTTCTGTTTTTTGTTTCTGTGGCTGTTCCAGTTTCCTCCTGTGTATCGTTTTAATGGTATATTTTGTTTAAACGTGTAAAATTGTCTTTCATGGGAAAAAAAAGAATCTGAATTTTAATGGAATAAGAAATGCCTATTTCTTCAGAAATTTACATTTTAATTAAAACTAGTAATAACATCATCCCTTTGCAATTTTGTAATAAGGTACAAAGGTACATTTGAAATACAGTTGCACTCTTAAAAATCAGAATTTACATTTGTTTACAATTTCACACATTCTTTAGAAATGCATGGTTTCATATTAATGATGTTAGTTTAGTCTATGAAAATACTGACTTCTGTAACACAAACAGCTCTGTAAGTCATCTTAATACTGTTGCACCTGCAGCCCTGCTGTCTGTATTTGTGTGTTTCCTCCAGTGAGACACAGAGCTGCTCCTGTCTCTGGGAGTGTCTTCAGGGAGAGGAAACAGTGATGTGTCTCTGATATATATGGAGAAGACTGAAAGGGCCCTGTGTGATTGGCCATCCTGCTTGTGTGAGAGGTTCCTGCTGTCAGTCTAAAAAGCCAGTGCTGTGTGTGATTGGCAGGGAGGGGGGCTGTGTTGTTACTGGGGGTCTGGCGAGCAGAACAGAATGTAATTCTTTTTAATAATTAAGACCTCCTAAACTATTATTACTAGTAGTAGTAGTACTACCCATTGCAGTCACTTCAGTAGTAGTAGTAGTAGCAGCAGTGTAGTAGTAGTAATATCTAGTATAGTAGCTAGAGTCCAAATTCAGTGACCAAAACAATCATAAAGTTTACCTTGGTTTACCTTATTAAATAAAGTTTGTGGTAAATGATTAATTTTCAACAGTCCAGGAACAAAGCTTAAAACAATTACAGAAGAAGATGGGGGTATAGACTGAAGAAGGAGTAAAGAAAAACAGGAGAAGAGGGAAGGCGAGAGCTCCTTGTCCAGATTAGACAAAAAGATCAGATTGGAATTAATAGTCAGCAATAATTGTTGTGTCTCACCTGTACCTCTACTTGGAAGAAGATGGCGTTGTAGGAAGAGGGGTAAACAGGCAGGCGCTCTGGCTAGATTGAGACAGCACAGCAATCGTGCCATGCTCCCGAGTATACTTCTTTCTACTGGACAATAAGATGGATGAACTGAGAGCAAGGCTTGCTTTCCAATAGGACATCAAGAACTGCAATATGCTAGCACTTACATATGCTGACCTACATTATTAGTCATATTATCACAGCTGCAACACACAGAACATTTGTAGTGGTATATGCACAATTACAGACTACAAAGCGCAACCCAGCTACAGTATATCACACAATAGTCTGCCTCTCTTCCTGATGAGCTAAATTCATTCTATGCTCAGTTTGAGGTCAGTAACGCAGATCCAGCCAGGAGGATTCCAGAAATCCAGGGCGAACACCCACTGATCACACCCAGACCGGATGTGTGTAAGTTTTTAAAAAGACCAATCCACTCAAGGCTCCTGGCCCTGATGCTATCCCTGGCCGTGTTCTGAAGGTGTGTGCAGACCAGCTGGCAGGTGTCTTCTTGGACATATTCAATCTCTCTCTAGCTCAGTCTATAGTTCTTTCCTGCTTTAAGAAAACCACCATTGTCCTGTTCCTAAAAAACCCAGAGTCAGTTGCCTGAATGACTATCGCCCCATTGCAGTCACATCAGTTATCATGAAGTGCTTCGAGCGGTTGGTCAAAGCATATTTCACCTCCTCACTGCCTGACACCCTAGACCCACTGCAATTTGCGTATCACCAGAATAGGTCAACAGAAGATGCTATTGCCACTGCCCTCCATACTGCCCTCTCACACCTGGATAAGAAAGGAACATATGTGAGAATGCTGTTTGTTGATTACAGCTCAGCATTCAATACCATAGTGCCCTCAAAGCTTGTCATCAAGCTCCAGGACCTGGGACTGAACACCTCCCTTTGTAACTGGACCCTGGACTTCTTGACGGAATGTCCGAATGTGGTGAGGGTGGGCACCAACATATCCTCTACCCTCTAAACAATGGAGCCCCCCAAGGCTATGTGCTTAGCCCTCTCCTCTACTCCTTATTAACCCATGATTGTGTTGCCAGGCATAACTCAAACTTCATCATCAAGTTTGTGGACGATACAACAGTCATCGGCCTGATCACAGATGGTGGAGAGTCTGCGTACAGGGAGGAGGTTGAAACCCTGGCAGCAAACTATCTCTGAACATTAGTAAGACTAAGGAGATGATTATGGATTATAGGAAGCACCAGAGAGGAGATCACATACTGTATCTATTTATTTCACAGCTTCTACCTCCAGGCAATCCAACTGCTAAATAGCCAAGCTGCAGTTCCTTCAGCAAATCACCCATAATGGCTACATGGACATAAAGTTTTCATTGTATTCAGCATACTGCACTACTTGGGCATAATGTATTACATACACCCATGGACATATAGCAGCTCATCAACTGAAGCCGTGTGTGTAACAGTGTGTGATTGACCTTTTTTTTACATCCTTAAAACTCACATTGAATAATCAGCCGTTTGTAATTTAACAGACTACTTTTAAAAGAATAACAGTGATTTCAATATATACTATTTTGCAAGAAAAATCCACCACTGTTGTATTTATGAGCTGAAATAGTACATTCTCTGTCTATAGCACTATCTCATGTATGCAGCTGTTTGGACTATCGTAAGAGTACATGTGTACAGATAAAAGTCTACATGGTGCATGTAGCCTTATAAAGTCACACAGTATATCTCTGAATATAGTGGCTTGGAGAGCTCTTTATTTGTAAGAGGACTGTAGGTTCAGACAAATGGAGGCACTGATTTGAACCACATTCCCCAGAGTGCAATGGGCAATGACCTGCCATCATGTGAGCAATGGGGTAGTAGAACAGGGACTCTGATAATCTTGTTTGTTTCTGATTAGAAGAGGAAGATAGTGAGTGAAGGACAACACTGTGGAGTGATATGAGTTTTTCTAAGAGTCACAAAAAGATAATGAGTTTTTTTTAGAATTGCTTTGGGGCAGTCAAAGTTGCCCAGTTGCTTATAGAACAATTGCTTATCATGCATTTGTAGCTTGATCAGGGCTAGGCTTTTGAAAGAACACTGTTATTTCATTTTACAATATACTGTAGCTCTTTGTGCTTATTCTACTTATTTAATAAACATACTCCTGCGTGACCCACAGTCTACTGTTAACACTTTTACCAATCTGCATCTGCAATTCTTTTGTTTATATTTTCAATGCAGAGATTAATTCACCATAAGTATTGGGATCTTGTTCCTTTTAAGTGAACTTTAAAGTGTAAATATTTGGCACAAAACTCCTTTAAATTGTTAACTTCATGAAATCTGCAACTCATTCAGCTCACCAGACTCCAGACTTTACTGCAGCTACTTTCAGCTCCTAGTGTTCTGGCTTTTCAATTGATTCTTTGGCATGTAAAATACATGAAATGATAGGAATAGGGATCATGTCATTGACTCTAGATGAGTTCTGGATTCATTGTGTTGTCTCCATAGTTATCTTCAGAAGCACAGAAGAAGCAGTCAGTTCAGACAGGCTTCAGCCCATATCCATGGTCCTAAGATGCAGACAATCAGATCATTGGAGTCAGCAGTTATCTTAGTTAAATCATTCAAATCATTTGAAATACTGTTTATTGGTTTTATAATAAATAACAATATTATAAGAAAATACAGAATAGAGGATAGAGGACAACATTTTATTGACAAATAAGGTCAGGAAAAACATTCACTTAAGTGATGTGAAGTGCAAAGAAGGAAACAAACTCCCCCCCCAAAAAAGAATATTTTTGTATTGATCTTGGGATCAATTAAATTAATTAATGTCCATTGCACACAATGTTAACTTAGCATACAGATATTTGTAAAACTGACAGGATTGTTTCAGTACACTGCTTTTTGTACATTGTAATTGACCCTCTAAGTCTCAAAAGTGACCCTGGCATGTGTGTTTGTATGGGGGTATATCCTGCCTAGAACCTCCAGCTTACTGCTTACTGGTATAGTCTCTGGCTTCCACACAGCCTGAATTGGAAGAAGGGATTAGAAAATGTAGATGGACAAACTGAGGGAACTGTGAGGCAGTGATGGGTGGTTTTGAGAGAAGACCACCTGTTTAAAGAGGAAAGAAAATACAGTATGTGGAGCAGGCACACCTGGTCTGATCAAGTGGATAAAAAAGGTCTGGGTGGAATCGGCCATTCCTCTGGGCTGATGAAGAGATCTGTAAGAACAGCCAAGACAAAGTTAGACTTCTTCTTGGAGGGAGTGCAGTGATCCACAGCTTTCATTCTTTAAATGAAGTCTAACTTTGTCTAACTTTCTGCATCGACTCTATCATTCCTACCAAAAGCTTTAAGGCTTTTCCCAATCACTAACCCTGGGTAACAAAAAAGCCATGTCCTCCTAAAAAGAAACAAGCTTTTTCTCAAGAGGACACCCAGCTCAGGAAGGAAGTGCAGAGAGAGGTGAAAAGGGAGATCAGGAAATCTAAGGATCAGTATAGGGAAAAAATAGAGAACACCATGACAACAGGTGAAACCAGGATGGCATGGCAGGGCATTAAAAGCATCGCCAATATCCCTCAGAAGCGCAGTCGCAGACCTGCACCTCTGTTAAATGGTATGGACGGGCAACAGCTGGCCAATGATCTGAATGTGTTTTATACTTGCTTTGAGTTGAAATCTACAACAACCTCATCTCATAGTGATATTCACCCTGTATCTGGAGAGGTTTTCTTTAAAATTGACACAGCAGAGGTATGTAGACTTTTTAGGAAAATCAATATTAGGAAAAGTGCAGGTCTAGATAATGTGTGTGGTAGGGTCCTACAATCTTGTGCAGATCAGCTTTGCAATATTTTTAGTTTTCTCTTCCAGATGTCCTTAAACTCTCTCTGTGGAAGAAATCCATTATTATTTCTATTCCTAAAACTACCAAGCCAAGTGGCCTTAACAGCTACAGGGCGGTTGCCCTCACATTTCTCCCAGTGAAAACTCTTGAGAGAATAGTGAAGCAACACATCACAAAGAGCACACAAGCCCTCATCGACCCCCTGCAGTTTGCATACAGGGAAAGGAGGGGAGTAGACAAAGCAATACACACATTGTTAAATCTGCACAGAAACTCTCAAAGTACTTCAATCTGAATGATAACTTGATAAGGTGGGTGCTAGACTTCCTAACTAACAGGTCTCAACAGGTCAGACTGGAGAAGTGCTTATCTGACATTCACTACACTTCAACAGGGCTGTGTCTTGTCCCCTCTGCTGTACAGTTTGTACACTAATCATTGCATAAGCAAAAACACAGATAGACACCTTATTAAGTTTGCTGATGACACAGCCCTGGTCAGTTTATTAAAGGACACAGAATACCATCATGGGACCATTTTAAATGATTTTACTTACTGGTGCAACATGTTCTTCCTAAAGTTAAAGGTTTTAAAAACAAAGGAACTGATTATTGATTTTAGGAAAAATTATACACCCCCTCAACCCACTACAATTAATGGTCAGTCTGTTGAAATTGTCGATGACTGTAAGTACTTGGGACTGGTCATTGACAAAAACCTAAAACGGGAAAAATGTTGTGACATTATCAAATCAAATCAAATAAACTTTGATTTGATAATGTCACAACATTTTTCCCATTTTAGGTTTTAATAAACCTTTATTTATAAAGAAGACCGATAGAGACTCTTCTTTCTTAGAAAACACAGCTACTTTAAGATATATAAAACTATTCTTAGACTTTAAAAAAAAAAATAAAGCTTAACGTCTCATGTACAGCATGAGAAATGCCCGGTTTTGAATCCTGTTCACTGCTGAGGGACACTCTTTTTCCGAATAAGAATTTAAGTTGTATGCTCTTTATACTCTTAATAATTTTAAACTGTGTATTACAGCATGTTAATCATTAAACACTAAAAAGTTGGTATATTTTATAAAAGTAAGATTGCTCAATTGGACAAAAGTACACAACCTTCCACCTTAATCATAAATATTTTAATTATGCATACATATTTCCTTCATTAAAGTCTTTTACGGAAGATATTATTAATAGAATTAATAATGAATGACCTTGGAAAGGATGTAAGCTCAAACTATTACCGTGGTCCACTTTCTTTGTAACCATGTGCATCAGTTAAACTCATTCACCAGTGATGACATGAAGACATTTTGCCTGCCCTTTTCAGTTAAGTTGTTGAGTGTGTTGGTACTGTATAATGGCTTAGATGTGCGTTGCATGCTGGAAGTTTGGGGTTTGAACCCAGCTGTTGCTATGAGTTTTCTTTTAACAAATAAACATTTCTTTGAAAAACTAAAATAGTAAATATTATCGACACTATATTGAATTTGTTGGTACAGATGCAGCCATTCAAAATTAGAATTTGATTAACAGGGAATATAATATAATGTGTAATCACGTATCTAAAGAAATGAATAACGATATAATTATATTCATATACTGTAGCTTAAATCCTGCTAAACTAAAAATTAGACACAAGATGAGTGTTATTGGACAATGTTGTGAGGCTCTGGTGAAATTTATCTGTAAACTGAAGAGTTAAAGAGAAGACACGTTGTGTATCGCCTCTTTTTACACTTGTAAAAAGGAACATTCCAATGTTAATGCGACACGGAACATATTATTAATAATGTAGCGCTTTCAGGTTCACGTGGGTTTGCGCCCTACACCCTGCGGGACCGCTGAGTACATAATGTTCAAAATGTGAGAAATACTGCTCAATACGAGTTATTGCGAACAACCCGCATACAGTAGGTGATATTGTAACGCATACGGCCATCAGGGTGTGTAAGATCCGACTTACCAGAGCAGTACGTCGCCGCCCTTCCCTGTAATAGCAGGACTACAGCTAATGGGCTCTAGAGAGATCTCTCTTTGGCTCACCGGGCTGGGTCCCTGTTGAGTGACGTGAAGATCCCGGATTCGAGTCCCCAACGGTGCGGGGCCGACCTAATGTGGCAAGGGCGCCCGCCTGATCCCCCATTGCGTTACAAGAGATTATATATTGTAGTATTTTCGGGTTCGGTGAGGACGGGCACAGTGATTCAGACACTACTCTTCTTGTGTCTAATTTTTAGTTTAGCAGGAAAAACCCGAAAATGCCACAATATTATAAACGGCTGGGCAAACATTTTTATTTTTATTTTTTAAAGAAGAAATCAATAATGAGATGTAATGTTGTGTTCCTGCTTAACTTAGACATTGCATGATTTTAAAAGCTATAAAAACAGGTTTTGATAGTTAATAACAACTTTTTGTGCGCGAAAAACAGGCGATCTTTCTTCCTCGTGGTCAGCCTAGAATCTTTGCATACGCTGTATTTTTACTTTTTTCTCTTTTCTCACCTGCTGCGAGCAATCAAATCTGGGAAATACATTTATTTGTTCTGCATCAAAGTTTAACTCGTTTAGAGTCCTACATTACAAATATCTACGATACATAACCACATTATGTACTCTACATTGTTCTATTTTATGCCGTGACAGGAGAATACACAATATATTAATTATTGTTGCTGCTGGGCTTCGAGCTTTGAGTCGCCTACTTACTTCTTCGACTAGCTTGCAGAGAAAGTCACTGCCTGGCTTTTTGTCTATCACTTAATAAGAAGGTCAATGTAGAACATGTTATTTATTACTGTGTGTTTTTTTGGGGGCTTTATATTTACGTTTATAATGGAGAGTCCCCATTACCCACAGGGGGCCAGTAGGTGAGAAGATATTTTCATACTATTTTCATTTATTTTTTATTAAAATCGCAAACGCATGTTTAATTAAATGCTTTTATTGATTCACAATCTGACAATGCAAGACAGAACAAAAGCATCTGTGAAATCACATTCCCGATGTCCTGCACTGTTAGGAAGAAGACGAAACAGCCTGTTAATAAATTTGTTGCAACTTTGTTCTGTCAGCTCTTCCTCCCAGAACTTGTAAATCGCTTTGATTTAACAGACTGTTTTGTGTTCTGGCAGATAGTTATAAAACTTTAAATACCAGAGTAGAAACAATGAGCTTGAAGAATATAGTTAACCGTTTATTTTGACATCATATACACCATCTAGACAACTAAGGGGTACATTGAACAGCACACAGGACAGATAGTTAAGTGTAGAATTTAATTCAGTTTTGATGCACTCACACTAACTAATACCTGTAGCTTAGGGTGACATGCTGAAATTAACCTCCGGAACTGCACAGGATCTCTGAGACAGTCTGAAGCCATCCCAACACTGCTGTGATACAGTAGATCTCAGTTCCTTCCTAATACAGGCAATATCCTACTGGATTGCAGATTTTCCCTTTATATTTTAACTTTGTTGGGACACCATCACCCTTGTCCTCCTTTTCTGGCAGAGCACTGGCACCTCAGAGAATGAGCAAATTATTTAGGCTAAAATGTTTCTGTGTTGGTATGAATTTTATTTATAAGTTTAAGCTAAAGGTTTAAACTACAAAAGGTTTACCTTTATAGTATTTTGCACAAATAAATGTAGTCCATATAAAAAATGAATGACTAATGTGTGTTCTCTAAAGCATTTAAACTGTTAATGAATCGTTAACAATGAAGATTAAAGCTACTGTGATACGCCACATCATCAAACTGAACTCCAATAGCTGTGCTCATTTCCTGGTACATTGAAATTGACATCATATTACATAGCTAGTCATATGCCTTAATCAAGAGTATTTTAGAATACATACAGGTATATGAAATTAACAATAAATTATCATGAGTGTTCAGCTTTATATGTAGCATAGTTCCATGTATTAGCTTACTAGCATGATTTAAATATTCCAAATCAGTCCCCCCGTTCAGTTTATGTAAGTTAAAACACTTCATGTTTAGTTAATTCCCTATTCTGAGATCTGGAGGGTGGTGGTGGCAGTGCCCCATGTTGTTTCAAGATATTTGGACCATTTATTATTTTATTATTGTGATAGGTTGGAAGCTGCTAATAATACATTTAAAGAAAAAGATATATAATGTCTCTGTTAATTATGCCTTTATCTTTCATTGGGAAATTTTACTCCTAAACTTAGGTAATGTCAGGCTTGTTGGAGGAGGAAGTGACTGTGCTGGGAGGCTGGAGGTTTATCACAAGGGCTCCTGGGGGACAGTCTGCGATGACTCCTGGGACCTGGCAGACTCTCAGGTGGTGTGCAGGCAGCTCCAGTGTGGGACGGCCCTCAGTGCCCCAGTGACAGCCTCCTTCAGCCAGGGAACTGGACCCATCTGGCTGGACGAGGTGGGCTGTCTGGGGAACGAGTCGTTTCTGTGGGAGTGTCCCTCAGCAGAGTGGGGACAACATGACTGTGGACACAAGGAGGACGTGGCAGTAATGTGTTCAGGTATCTCATGACAGGACTAATACAAAAATTGACTTTTAAAGAACAAATTATATTAGTGACGTAACTGGTAATTAATGTTACAGAAAACACAAACTGTCTGACAACAACTACACTGTGTCAAGCAGAAACAATATAACTATTAGATGGAAGACCAAGACTGAGGTGAGACAATGTGACAGCATCTACTGAATCTACCAGAGAATGTGTACATACTTTGTATTTTTGCCAGAGAACCAGTAAATCACACCAGAATCACCAGCAACAGCACTAATTCGGTTTATAAATTAGACAACACGTGATGGATGACAATCAGTACTACCTGTTTGATTTTAATTAGATCTTTAATTAAATACATGCTTGTTATTCTCTGCCTCTTTAGCCTTAGATTCAAGTCTTAGGATTTGCAAGTTTTTTACCATCCATGTCTGAGCTGTATATGTTTAACGTAGTTTCCTGGATTTTTTCCTAGTTTCTAGTTGTTTTTTTTCCCTAGCTTTCACCCTGGCTTGCTTCTTTGGTTTCGAATCCAAGTTTCCCTTTGATACTTTTACTCCAGGGTCAGCTTGGAATTGACGAAAACCTGTATCTGGTTTTCAACATTGGATTGTGTTTCCTCCTGCCTGCCTGTTGCAGTCTGCTTATACAATCTTCAGCCCAAACCTTAACAGCGAGTATAGTGGTATTAGAGTATTAACATTTTCTGTCATTTTAGAGTTCATGATAGTAAACATCCTTAACTGTGAGAGTAAACTAATAAATGAATGAATAATGTTAAAAAGACAGAAATAATAAGTTGTAGCAATAAAACCATCCAGCCCAGACTCAGTATGAATAAGGAAAATTTTATCAGCACTGATTGTTTGAAAGAGATGTTTAAGGTCTACAGCAAACCCTCCTCCCTGTCATCAGTCTAACCTCACTAATAACTTTGACAGTCTGGGATTCAGAAGATGGGCCTTTGCAGTAAAGGACAGGTGCAGGGGGTTTTGGGGATTTGGAGGTTTGGGTTTTTAGAGTATTTCCAACCCAGACAGAGGGTGTGCTGTGGAAAAAGACATTAAGGTTTTTGGTTTCTGGTTCTTAGTGTCCCATTTCCTTAACAGAGTTCAAGATGCTCAGGTTGTCTGAAGGTTGTTCAGGACAGGCAGAGGTTTACTACAACTTTACCTGGGGCAGCATCTGTGCCAACAACATGACAGACACCACAGCTTCAGTGATCTGTAAGCAGCTGGGCTGTGGAGACAAGGGTGTTTTTAAAGAGACAGTGTCCAGACTCAGGGCTGCCCCCCGGTGGCTGGATAACATACACTGTCGAAAGCAAGATTCCGCACTGTGGCAGTGTCCCTCTTCGCCCTGGGGACAGAATGACTGCTGGAACACTGAAGCTGCTGAGATCACCTGTTCAGGTACAAGAATTATAATGTAATCCTTTGTAATTGTTCAGTGTAACAGTAATAGTGGCTCACTGTTTGTATTGTTATTAAACATGCAAAAATAAATATTAAGTGAGGGAAAATAGGGGGAAAATGCTGAATGAGGCTTTTTCTGCTAAGTTTTTCCACAACAGGTTTGTGGCCTTGTAGCCTTTTCCCATCATTTCAAGCTATATCTAATATATGTTACTCTGTCATGCTGTTTTAACTATTACTCATTACTTTGATAGCTGCCCTTGTCTATCATAATGAGATTAACTACTGCATATGCTTCATATGATATTAAGATTACATGTAGATGCAGGTATTTAAATGTGTTAAGTGTCAGGCAGCATATTGTAACAAGTATCTTATTTGAATAATACAAATAAAATGTATTAATTTATATTAGTGCTTTCCTCTGCTAATCATATTGTACAGATTCCAGGTGGTTATAATGATATTTTCCAAAGTTGGCACTTTAAATATTGCATTTTCATATGATTATTAGGATTATGCCTGGGTTAATTGAAATCTACGCATTAAGTCAACTTTTATATAATTAATTATTTCTCTTACAGAATCATGAAAATGATCAGTTTTTAACTATTTTAACTTTTTGAGACAACAGTGCCAAACTTGACATCTTAAAGGCACTGCTACAGATTAAAGGTTATTCTCACAGGCTATGGACGCCATTCCAAATATAACAAAATGTTCTAACAAAATTAAGAATGTCTATAAAATATACATTTCATATGATGCATATCTCAGTATTCTAAAAAAACAGGGGCAATTACAGACCATAGAAACAGAGATAGAGAGGTGTCCATTCCATTTTTCCAAAATGCCATGTCCCTGTTTCCAGTTTCTTTGGACTGTCTACTGATTTTTCTTTCCTCTGAAATCTTCCTTCACAGGCCACTTTTAATCATATTAATAGCAGCCATGCTCTTCTTTACTGAACTGGTCTTGGCCATATCTTTTGTAGTTCCTGAATTTATTAATTGACTTATTTTTGAATGCTCATTTAAAGACTTTTAGTTTTTCTGTGTTTTTAGGTGTTGTAAGATCACATGAATTGTATTATATGCTAATGATCAATACTACTGACAAACAAAATAGTTTTTTTTGTTTTGAAATATTAAACATATATTCAGTTTCACATTATTGTCAAGAAGTATTAGTAGTATCCTCATCTTCCTGCAAGTGTAAAAACAATATAATATACCATACCAGTAGCCAAATAAGGTTTAAGCAACATTTATTTAGTAATCAGATTATCTTTGGAATCCATATTCTTTTCATTTTTTGACACTTTTCTTTCTTCACAGGCAAAAGAACTCCAAGGCCTTATCCTGATTTCCCTAATCTGGAGCAATGCACAGGTCAGTTCACTGAGTAAAATTGTCAATCTCACCACAACCCCAAGCTGAAGACACTCAGTAACCTCACTGCTCTCTTTCAGTCCCGCTGGCTCTGCGACTGTCTGGAGACACTAACTGCTCTGGCCGGGTGGAGCTGCAGTATGAGGGCTCCTGGGGGACAGTCTGTGACGACTCCTGGGACCTGCAGGATGCCCAGGTGGTCTGCAGACAGTTGGGCTGTGGATATGCAGTGAGAGCAGTTGGAAACGCAGAATTTGGAAGTGGCAGTGGCGCTATCTGGCCATATAAGGTGAACTGCAGGGGCAGTGAGCAACATTTATGTGACTGCTGGCACATTCCTCTAAATCAGGGTGACTGTGGACACAAGGAAGATGCTGGGGTTGTCTGTACAGGTGAGGGAGTCTTGCTTTCAAAGGGCTTCATATCTCTGGATAATAGTTCATCTTTGCTTTTATTTTCCTTTTATCAGCACTACCTCTAGATTTAATCTGAGCAGGTTAATGGAAGAAAAGGCTAATTTGGCTAAACTTCCAAAACACTTCTTCCCTCTTTATTATACTGTAGCTAAATAATTGTGTGAATGAAACTGACCAGAATCCCATTCTTGAACTTGAGATATTTACCTTGTCAGACAACTGGGCTTCAGGTTTATTTGTCTTTAAAATGTACCTGGAATGTTTCACAAAAGGATTTCATTTATGCTCATTCTTCCACATTCACATCTTCCAAAGTAACAGTCAATCCAGTAGTAAGATCAGGTACATAAAATAGTTAATTTTATTTTTCATAATTTCAGAACTGATTTAACCTCATTGTTCAATTATTGTGCCACTTCAGGTTCTCACTATATATGCTGGGCTTTGCTCCTTCGTGCAGTGTGAAACTCACTGGCAGAGGATGTTGCCACCTCATAGTCTCTTTCGAAGCACAGACTATCACAGCCTGTGAGACAATCTCTGGTCTAGGTCACTTCATAGTGGGTATGAACCCAACAATGACTCATACTGGATCATCTCCATCTATGGCAGGTATACAGATACAACTCCCAGCAGGCCTGTCCATCACTGCAGTTGTCCTCCTGCTGTTGGGGGCTCTGTTCTTCGTGCTGCTGGTACTGTTAATGGGGCAGCTGATCCAGAACAGGAAGCTGAGGAAAGGTAGAGAAAGACTCTGCTGTGCAAATAAGAAACCTGAACCAAGTTATCTTGGAAATAGAACTAATCAATCATGTGGACAGACAAGAGAGCATTTTTACCATTATCATTAAGGCAAATGTTAGGTTTAAATGGCTAAATTAAGTACTGAACATCCTAGTACAGTCAGAAGCAATTCCTGCACTAGAAAAACGCATTTAACCAAAAATCACAGAAGAATAAAGAGATTTCTAGTGATAAATCATAAAAAAGAAACATAATTAAATATTTTTTTTACTAAGAGCTACAAGGATAACTCTTAGATGGAGGTTCAGTGTCTTTCCACTTAATCAGCCACATTACAGAAGATAAAATTAAAAGCAGGAAGGTAAATATCTGTTTTTGAACACAAATATAGCTGCAAATTTCTGTTTTCTTTCCCCAAAGCCTTAGCAAAGGCACAGATTTTCAGGGGGCATGAAGCTGTTTATGAGGAAATAGAGTACAAACTGGCCAGAGAGGGAACATACAGCATCCCCAGGATAGGTGAGTGGAGAGAGTCTTCAGACATGATTGGTCCCAGCAGAGGGTCTGTATAACCCTCCATAGCAAAGACTGACAAATACAGAAACATACTGCATATGCAGAGGACAATCACCTCAATATCACAAACTATTCAATTCTATATATAAAATTAATTTACCCAGCAAGGGGAATAATATAAAGTTTGATGGTGATGAGTCTCTTGCTGCTCCTTCCTCTCAGTCACACATCCCTCACATTAGTAGTTCTAGTCACACTCTCGAAATGAGCAGAGGAAAGAGTCTGGAGAAACCCAGGACAGTCATTGTAAAGTACAGGCATTGACCTCAAGTCCATATCATGCTGATATGAGGTTTTAGCTTGCTTATGATAAAAAATAGCTCATGATCTGCATTATCGGTCCCAAACGCCCTGTGGGAAAAGTAAACAGAAGACAGTGCGGCTGCAGTCTGACTGTGGGTATAACTGATTTGTCCTCCTGTTCACAGAGCCATTCCTCTCTGACGAGCTGCCCTCTGGGTACAATCATGTTGAGGACAGTGAGGGAGACCCAGTACCAGGTGAGGGGAGATGGAGTCAGTATGGGAATGGGGAGTCTTCAGTCACGCTAACCTCAAACTAGGTTGTCATTTATAGAACTCCTGTAGAATTCATGAATCTTTCAAATAAAACCACATGTGTTTGATAGCTTATAACTTCTGCTCTTCAGTGTTGCCTCATGCTAACCTGATCTCAGCAGATCACAGAGGCTGGACAAAACTAGACCTGGTCAATACTGGGATGGGAGATGTCACGCAGGGGCTGACTGCGTAGGTAGGATAGGGATCCAATACGGTGCCCTAGATAGGGTTGGCGCTAGATGTAGGCATAGTCGGAGTAAACAGGCAGGGGTCCGAGTCTGGGAAGGAGTAGTAGAGGCGTAGTCACAGAATCGGTAGGCGAAGGCGTAATCGAGGAAGCAGGCTGGGGTCGGAGTCTGGGAAGGCGTAGAAGAGCCATCGGAGTGGATTCAGAAGGCGGAGGCGTAATCGAAGAGACAGGCAGGGGTCAGGATCCGAGAGACCGTTCTAGAGCCAAAGGTACAAAATCGAGTAGCAAAGAGGTAGTCGGAAAAAGCAGGGTCGAGGTCCAGGGAGAATTAGTAGTAAGGCGAAGGAGTAGATCAAAGGTAAGCTCAGGGAGAGAATCTCAATCGTGAGCAATGACCGGGGGACAGATGAGGGTTTAAGTAGAGGACTGATTGACGTGTGCACGTTTGGTACGGGGAGAGCTCGTGGGAATGCGGGAGAGCTTGCCTGCGTGAGGGGGATTCGTGACAGGAGACCTTTAAGGGAAAGTCACGATAATTCTCTAATAGTGTTGATAGAGCAGGAGATGGAGCCTCAGGTCCAAAGTTCAGTAGAAGTGTCCCAGTATGATGACTGGGGAGCAGTATGCTATACAGTAGAAATTGCCTTTCAGATTAAATGTGAAATCAACAACCCTGGAGTCTTTCCTTAATTATACACTACAAAGAATTTAAAATTGCACTTTACAATAACCAAATAAAAAACACATTTTAGTTACAGTACCTTTTAGTTCACATGAACATCAAACTGTTATGAAAGACTAAAGTTATGCACTGTGGTCAAGTAAGTCAGAGTCCTGAAGTGTAAATTATCTGACTATTTGTGTGATTCAGGAGAGTCGATACCTTCTCTGAAAGAAGAGGCCCTACAGCACTATGATGATGCTATAACTGTACTTCAAAGTCCAGATGCTTTGTCAGGTGGGTTATTTAAGTCCAGTGCAATGGGGAAACTCTGCACCCATCCCAGTGTCTGATTCTCTCTACTCTCTCTTAGTTTGAACACAGCCTCTGATTACTAAGTCTGTGTGTTAGTCTGCACCCATCTTTTGAATCTGATTCAATCTGAGTTATTGAGCTGTCCGGCTCCCCTTTCTGATATCTCACAGTGCGCACATCACCACTCTCTTTGTCCAGATAGAGCCATCATTCATTGTTCAAAATCTAGTCATAGTTTTAAATGAATTACATAAGTGAATAGGAGTGGAAATCAGGTTCAATTCAATTCAATTTATTTTTATATAGCGCTTTTCACAAAAAGGTTGCCCCAAGAAGACGCTTAACAATGCAAGTAACCATACATTTTTGTGAATACAGAACAGAAGACCAGAAGACAACAGAGGAGAGGAACCAAAAACTCCTTAGAAAGGAGAAAAAAAAACTCTAGGGGTGCAAGGTCAACTGGCTGCCCAACCCCTTTGGGTTTACATTATATAATTAAAAAAAGGAAATAAATGAATGAGGGTATTAATCCATCCATCCATCATGTCTTCTGTATGTCAATACTCCATGCATATCTCTTTAGACCAGTAAAATCCTCCTAAACAATAGCTATATCCACAATGTCCCTCTTGGATCCAAGGCGGCGATGCAGCACCCAACCAATAGGACATGTGGGGAGGAGAATAGGATAGTTTGATGTATCTACTGTACCTGGTGGGACTACATAGAGACACACAATGGTATGTACAGCAGCACCAGCAGCCATGGTTGCAGCAGGCTATAGTTTAATGTGTGAGTAGGCTAGGCTGAAGTAATAGGTCTTCAGTCTGGATTTGAATACTGAGAATGACTTGGCATCCCAAATATGGAGTGGGATATTGTTCCGTAAGCTAGGGGTCCTGTAACTAAAGGCTTTACTGCCAACTGTTTTTTTATTAATGTGTGGAATATGAAGAAGACCTGCATTCGGTGATTAAAGCAGGCGACTTGTATGGTATACATTGATAAGTTCCATTAGATAGACAGGTGCCAGACCTCTGATAGCCTTGTAAGTAAGTAGAACTTACTGGCTTAGTGGCTACCTGAGAGGAAGCCAATGAATGGGTGTTATATAGTCATACTTTCTACTCCCAGTAAGAAGTAAGAATTCCCAGTAAGAATTCTAGCTGCTGCATTCTGAATTCGCTATAAGGTCTTGAAAGAGTGATGGGTGCTCCTTGATAGCATGGGTGCTCCTGCTGTATACAAGAGCATGTACTAATTTCTCTGTGACTTGAGTGGAGAGAAACTGCCTTAGTTTTGCAGTATTTCGTAATTGTAGGAAGCATGTTTTCGCTACTGCTTTAACATGAGAGTAAAATGAGAACCTTGTGTCTAATATGACGCTAAAGTTATGTGCTGAGTCTTTGAGGCAAATTTGTGAATCCTCTGAGTTAAGTGCTGAAGTTATAGTAGTCCTATTAGTATTGTTTCCTCCAAACAACAGAACCTGTTTTATCAGAGTTGAGTTTTCACACATCCAAGTCTTTACTTCATTAATGCAATTAACTAAAGTGATAATAGAAGAGTTGTCATTTGGTGTAAAGGAAATGTATATTTGAGTGGCATCAGCATATGAATGAAAGTTAATATAATGTTTTTCTATTATCCTACCTAGCAGCAGCGTGTAGAGAGAGAAAAATATTGGTCCCAGTACTGATCCCTGTGGTACCCCAAATTGAACTGGTGACATTAACAAAGCAGTTCAATTATTAGATATTATTAGATATTAGATATGAAAACCATTAGTTAAATATGAAGTAAACCACTTAAGGATGGTTCCACATAACTTAAACTCAAGCCAACCTCAAACTCAAGCCTGTGTAACAAAACAGAGTGGTCAACCATGTTCCCTGATCTCCTACATTTAATGTCTGATGTTCTAGCATGATGTTTAGTTAATCAGTGTATTCTGATGAGCTCCAGCAGTCCTGTGCTCTAGATGAGTCAGTGTTCTGATGTGTGACAGTGAAGCTGTGCTCTGTGTTCTTCAGGAGAGCTGATGTTCCCTCGGAAAGAAGAGATCCGAGAGTACTATGATGATGCTGTAACTGTACCTCAGAGCCCAGGTGCCTTGTCAGGTGGATTATTTCAGTCCAGTCCCATAGAGAAACCCTGCACCAAACCCAGTGAGTTTGATTCTCTCTCCTCCCTCTGTGCACTGAGTCTGGAGTATTCTCTGGGTTATTCTGCTGCTGGTGTACAGCTCCTCTTTATATATTTCACAAGGGTTCACAGCATCCTGATACAGGCTGCACTGTTGCCATCTCAATAAAAAAAAACTGGAATTAGTTTGAAATGTAATACATACTGAGGTTCCCTGATTGTTTGTGTTTTAAATGTGACGTAACAGTAAAACTGTCTCTGTGTGATTCAGGAGAGCTGATGTCCTCTGTGAAAGAAGAGGCTCCAGAGTACTATGATGATGTCATCACTGTGCCCCATAGTCCAGATACTTTACCAGGTCTGTTATTATAAATAAGACTCATGAGTACACCCTGTACCAGCCTGCACTAACCTTTGTCATCAGAAATTAGATTCAGACAAATTTCACATTTACAAATAAACACTAACTGGAAGAGAAGAGGTCTCTGACAGACCAGTCTGTGTCAGAATGACAGAGACATTACTGACCTGCTCTTCTGTTCACAGGGAGACTCCTCTCTGATGAGACACACTCTAGATACAGTGATGTGGGGGACAGTGAGGGAGACCCCACTTCAGGTAAAGGGGGCTACAGCCAGGGGGCTCAGTGTGGGTGAAGTAGTTCAGGGATGGGAAGATAACCCCCAGTAATCCATCTCTGTTGCACTCTCATCCAAGACAAGGGGGCATCAGGCATTTTGCAGTAGCAGTGGCTTCACTCTGCCCTCTCCTGCAGGGGTCAATAAGAGCCAATACAGGCTGAGAGACCTGAATGTTATACGGATAGATATCATTGAAACCTAACCTACTGTCACAAGCAGCAGATCAGATATTTTAGATTGATCAGGTGCTGCTCAGATCAACTTGTCCACATCAGAAAGTACACAAAGTACTTTAGTATTTGAACCTCCTTAAGAGAATGTGTCATTCTGCTGTTTTTAGAAGCTTTAATTTCTTGTTTGGAGAACCCCTTGGTGAAAAACAGCCTCTCCTGGCTAGTGGGAGCATTTTAGAACAGGGAGATAGGCTCCCATTCATTTTGTAGCAACTGGGTTCACAGGGAGAGATTTAACTGTAGGTTGTAGTCTGTTTGGTTTAGAAGGCAGCTTTATCTCTTCTTTTGGCCTGTGTAGCTGTTCTGTAAAAGCTGAAACTTGGTAGCAGTTTGAGGTTTTTCTGGGTGGTTAGGATGCAGGTCTCTAAAACACCTTGATTGTGAATTTTGTAAATGCGTACTGTATATACAGTATATATGCTATGTTTTGTTTATTGTGTGTATTATCATTGTTAACAAATATTTGTTTAACTAATTGAGCCTAACCAATTACTTATTTCACCAAAGCAATGCCAAAGATAAAAAAAACTCATGTGACTCTATATCAAAAACTTGGGTTTGTTCTTGGCAATGTCTTTACTAGATGGGGGTTATGATTAAGTAATGCATTTATCTACTCTGTCATTTCTGATATTCACCAATTACATAGCCTCTGTTTTTATCAATATTATTGAAATAACTGACTCATTGGACAAATCATATTTTGTCATGTCCTGATTTAATTATAGCATTGATTTTGTAATATCATACACAACATATATAATTTAAAAATGCATGGGTCAAATTCAAATGACTAAAAATATCAGCCAAAAGAGTTGTTTCTGTCCATCAGCCTGTCCACTGCCTGTCCCTGAGTCTGTGTCTCTCTGTCAGGTGCCCCCCACACTGACCCTAGAGTGGACAGGGTGCTGCCCACGCTGCCCTGTGATGATGGAGCCCCTGCCCCTGACAGAACTGACTATGATGACATTGGTGACGAGTCTCAGGGAGAGGATGGGTGCTGTGAGACTGACGGGGCTGTCTGGGAGAAGCTCCTCCTGCAGGTCTAGACATGGAAGAGCTTCACCAACAGAGTCACACAGTCTTAGAACAACTCTGAGCACTGAGACTGTCTGCAACTGTCTTTGACCTGAGTCCACTTCACTGCACTGTTCCTTATTGACACTGTCTGTGATCTGAGTCCACTTCACTCCACTGTTTCCACACTGACACTGTCTGTGACCTGAGTCCACTTCACTCCACTGTTTCCACACTGAAACTGTCTGTGTCTTGAGTCCACTTCACTCCTATGTTTCCACACTGACACTGTGGCCTGAGTCCACTTCACTCCACTGTTTCCACACTGACACTGTCTGTGACCTGAGTCCACTTCACTCCGCTGTTTCCACACTGACACTGTCTGTGTCCTGAGTCCACTTCACTCCACTGTTTCCACACTGACACTGTGGCCTGAGTCCACTTCACTCCTCTGTTTTCATACTGATACTGTCTGTGACCTGAGTGCTCTAACCAATGAGTCACTGTCCTCATTGACTTTGTCTACAGGACCTGCAGTTTGTGTTTTAAAACAGGGAGACCTTAAAGTTCCCTATTCAACTCAGTCTTTTTTCTTGTACAATATGATATGTTTCTGAAATAAAACTATTAATTGATATAGAATTCTGAATGTAACATTTCTGATGTGCAGAAATGTATATACATTTTCTTGTGTTTTCTTTTTAAAAATAAACTTTTTAAAACTATTTTGTCATTCATTTGTAATTTCTTAATTTTGTACAATTAAAGACGTTTAATAAAATATTTAAGGAACCTTTAGCCACTCACAATGATGAATTCAACCCCAGAAGGAGAGAATGCCTGAATGTTTGTGATCAATTCATAAGTATGACTTAATCCACACAAGGAGCAAAAGGCACTGTCGACAGAGCCAGATACAACACAACCAAAGAGACAACCTGGCTGTTATTTACATTTCCCTTCAAATCAAAAGGTTAAGACTCCTTGTCTTGCCATCAGGAGCGGCTCAATGTAAAACACAGCATCCCACAGCACTAGAGACACCCCAATATTCACTTTATACTGCACCTCAAACCATAGGTATTTTATAGCACCCAGATTGACCAGTACAGAGCACTAGATAGTTACAGAGGGCATCTGGATACAAATAAAAAGAACTCAGGAAAGAGAAAAGTTGGGTAAAACACAACTCACCTTGAGAATTGTGACAAGATTATTTTACAAAACTTATGATCCTGAAGGATCAGATATTTTTTCACTCTCCTCCCAAACTGATGTCAGTATGGTATGGGACTGTGGGAAGAATCAGGGGAACCTGGAGAAATAATACAAACACAGACAGAAACCGAGGTGGGGATTTAAACCCACAGCCACAGCACTATGGAGCAACAATGCTAACCTCTGTGTCGCCCCCTTTAAAGTTAATAAGGCGTTTCCAAACTAGTAAAAGATTGTGAAATGCAAAGCTCTATATACTTTCACTCCAGACATTTAAGAATATGTTTAAACTTTTCTTCTTTTAGACTTCCTGCATTTTTCATTTTAATTTTTAAGGAATTACAAATTAAAAACAGTTGCTACATCAGACTGTTTGATGTTCAGGAGGGTTATCTGTCCTGGAATGGCACATGTTAAATACTGTCTACGTTATTGGGTGTAAACATTATTACTTGTTTGCTCAGCTGGACTGATTCTTTGCAGTAGTTTATCCTTATACTTAAAATAGGACTGTAGTCCTATACTTATACTTAAATAGGACTGTAGTTAACAGAAGTTTGTGTTTTTGTTAGTTTTAACAACTATTATTTCTTAACGATTCAGAACCTCCTTACTGTTGATGTAGCTGCAGAAATGAATGCGTATGATATTTTGTCGCTCCAGGCGATAATAATCGCTAGAGTGTTGATGAACGTGAAACTGTACTTCATCGCTAAATACCAGATTGCTTGTCATTATCTTTTGTCATGAAACACTAATCAGTGGCATGCTTGCGAGAATTCTGTGGTTGTAACGGCTCCGTTTCAACCGAAATATCTCTGCCCCTTCAGAATTTCAGACGCCTCCCTACAGATTTTTCCCATGGCGCCACCCTGGGTATAATGGTGAACATAGCTGCCTTCCAAGCAGTGAATCTGTGTGCGATTCCCACCTGACCTATCGACAAACCTTTTCCAATGAATCTTTGATCGATTTAAAAAACACTTGAAGCTGGTAGCCTAAGGAAGAAGTGCTGTTTGAATGCACTGAGAAAACACGCTTGAGTGTTGAGTAGCACACTCAGTACGTGGTAGTTATACAGCAGTGCACAGAGAAGTCATACCACAGTCGTACTTTCGAGTCTCTCACCTGGAGTAATGTTGGCTGTGTTTTCGCCTTCGGAAAGTTGCTGTTGAGTTAAGGTCATTTCTTGTGTTACTTTTTCCGCTCGATGGAGCTGTATTAATTCAGGCACACGGCAAGTTATTTTATCGCTGCTCACAAGCCAACATACTGCAGACACCTCTAATACTGTCACTGCTTGTGGGTCATGTGTCCCTGCTGTCAGCCTACTATACCACGTTCATGCACATCTAGAAACATTACTGCTCTAGTACAGGAGCGAAAGACGAAACGAGAGCTCACCCACTTTAAAAAAGCACATTTGTCAAAGCCTAAAGTCGATGAGGATGGGATTTGAACCCAAGCGTGCAGAGTACAATAGATTAGCATTCTACCAACTTAACTATTCAACCACATTGTCGAGAGCCTTAGCTCCGTTGGCCGTGAGTTACCTCAAGATAATCATCTTTCCACGTACTCGAGGGTCATTTTCCTCTTCCATCTGCAATTTCAACATTTTCCTTGGGAGATGTCAAGCCACCGAGCCTGTGCTGCGCTTCAGTGCCGGCTGTAGTGGACACCCTGTAGAACATCAAAAGCATATTGAGCTCCTTGGTCATGAAATTGCCAGATAAAAGCCATTTCCCATCCTTCCTCAACTTGCTCGGTGAGCAGGCTGAGCGCACACCAAACGCAGATGTATCAGAGTGGTGTGTCCAAGTGGTTGTAAAAAAGCAACACTCTGCCGGTGTTGTGGCTCAGCTGGTTAAAGTACCTACCTAGAATACAGGAGAGCCTGGGTTCAAATCCCAGTACTGTCTTTCTTACTGTCTTGCCGAACAGTTTATAGTTATTGACAGCACCATGCTTCTGCATTATGTTTAGTGGATGTGTTCATTTTGTTTTTGGCACAACTTGTTATTCAAGAAATCCACACATTGCGAAAGATAAAATGTAGAAGAATTACTGACAGCTGGCAAGAAAATGATGACGATTTTTTTTGTCTTTAGCCAAAAACCTGTGAATGTAGAAAAAAGACAACGTGTGTCAGTTTCTCTGGCACAAAAACGTGTGACGCTAAACAGCGTGGGAAGACAGGGAAAAAAAGGCACCACTGGGATTCAAACTCAGAGCCTCTGTTTGCTAGGTAGGTTCGCTGTTTAACTTGTTCGCTGAGCAAGTTGAGAAAGGCTGTGAAATGGCTTTTATCTGGCAATTTCATTACCAAGGAGCTTAAAATGCTTTTGACGATCTACAGGGTGTTCAGTGCAGCACAGGCGATGGACTGTTCCAGTGTGCTCTGCATGCTTGGGATCGTATTCCATCCTCGTCAACTTCAGGGTTTGACAAATATGCTATTTTTAAATTGGCTGGCTTTCGTTTTGTTTTTCGCTCTTGTACTAGAGTCGTAATGTTTCTAGATGTGCATGAACGTGGTATAGTAGGCTGACAGCAGGAACACGTGGCCCACAAGCAGTGACAGTATTAGAGGTGTCTGCAGTGTGTTGGTTTATGAGGAGCGATAAAATAACTTGCCGTGGAAGCAGGTGTGCCTGAATTAATACAGCTCCATCGAGCGGAAAAAGTAACAGAAGAACCAACATAATTTCAACAGCGAGCTCCTGCAGCTGAAAACACGGGCAAGACTCCTCCACTGACACTGCACAAACACAGGATTTTGGCTGTGTATCCATTTCCTCGTGGAAGAAAGAGACAGTAAAATAGCAAGGGAAATACAAGAGAAGAAACTGAAGTAATTGTGCCCATTGCAAAGTAGGAAGGACAGAGGTGGCCGGACACTTAAAACAGCTCAGCGGATAATTTGTGACAATCAGCAGATGGATTCAGGTTCTGTTGTGCAGTTTGAACGTTTGTTCTTTGAAATCTGGTTCGTTATATGAGATGAACTGATATTAAATAGGAATAACCATTGATATAATAATTGATGTCTGGCGAAGGCAAATAACCTTTGTTCATGATTTGGGATGTGACTGGTTACATTTCAACAGCTACAACCCCCTATATAAAGGGTTTGCACTCTTATGCAATCAAGGGATTGAAAGATTTTTATTATTATTATTGTTGTTCCAAAAATGTTCTATTTGTTATTTCTGATGGAGCTGTGTGCAAAGATTTAACAAGCTCAACTCCCGCCAACGATTCGCCGTGAAGAAGCAAAACATTGAAGTTTCACAGACAGAAGCAGTACGCCAGCACAACCAACATTAAAACACTACGATTTGCACTGACTCGAAAGTGATCTCAGCAGACGTTGTTCCCTGCATAACGCTAAAGGTGGCAAAGCGCATTTGGGTTGAGAGGACGCAGTAAAGCTTTTGTTTTCTGCCTTGATGTCAAGCTGACAAAGTATCTCTAAAACTTAGCTTAGGTTCTCAAGAGACTGTCAAAACACAATTCCACTGATTGCTTTCCAAGTCACTTTTTGCCAGCCGGTAATATTTCTTCTGCACTGATAACCAAGAATCGAATTTCATTTTTTTGCAAGCTGTGTGAATTTCTTGAAAAACAAGTTTTCCAGAAAGGAACTGAACACATGCATTTAACGAAATCAAGCCCTTTGTGGTTGCCCGAAATGGTACGTTCTGTACCACAAGATAAGAAGTAAGACACAGCTGGGATCTGAATCTAAATTCTTTTGTTTAATGGACAGGTGCTTTAACTAAGTAAGGCACGGTGACAGGACAACCATCACCTTTTACAGCCACTTGGACACACCGCTCTGAGACATCTGCGTTCAGTAAGCGCTGAACCTGCGCTCAGAGCAAATTGCCTCTTTTACATAGCAGCCCCGACACTGAGAAACGAAGAGAACTGGCTTTAATCTGGCATTTTTCATGTCCAATGCGTTTGACATCTCCCAAGGGCGACAGAGTTCTTTTGTGACACTATTTCTTCTTCTTTTTTCTTTCTGTGCGCTTTGATAAAAAAAACAAGAAATCGCGCAAGGGAAAAATGTCATTTTTTTCATAGAGAAAACGTGCACCAGGAAATGTGTTGAGAAGAAATGATATAACATGATACGTGACCTAACTTACCGGAGCAAATGCTCACCCGTCGAGGTCTGCTTTACTACAAGAGTGAAAGATTTGATCATTTCTCGGCATTGTGGAAGAAAACAGTCTTTTTTTAATTCTAAATCAGTCGGAATTTCAGTGCGACACATAAACCCTTTGTCTGATTTAAAGAGATTATATTTTAAAACTCATAAAAATGTAGAAAACACCTGTTTCTCACTTTGAAATTTTAGACGGGGCGGTGTATTACTAGTAGCAGCGCAGCACACTATGGCGCAATTCATGTTATGTGATGTACCAGAGGTTTAATAAATAACGAGTCTGATTTCGAATCATAAGATTGTAGGTTCGACTTCTACCTGGCTCGTGTAAACTTTACTCAGGCTCCGCAGTAATAGATGTCTATTATGTAATGAACTGCACCTGAAAGCAAACGTTGGGTCTGTTCTTTTTTTTCCAGCATGAAATAGCAAATCGTTACAAAAAGCACCAGCTGCCCAATAGCGTTTTTTTTAAATTATATTTACTTCAGGCTTCAGAGTAATTTTAATAAAACAACAGTGTCCTGAAACTCCCTAGCAGGTTTGCTTGAACCTGTATTAAAAAAAGTTATCTGAAACTTCCAGGATTCCATTTCATTTTCTGATGTAGCTGTCTCTGAAGTCGGACGTGATGTTTAGCAGATGTGAACTGTGCCTTTTCTCTTTTGTTCAAGGGTATTCGCTGTGTGAGCTCTATTTTGTTTAGATTATCTATGTGGTGTACACACAGATCTCAACTGCATGGTGTGAATTCCGTGTTCAGGACCAGCAGAACCTGAAAAACTATGAGGTAACTCCGGTGTGATTTGAACACACAGCTTTCTGATCGGGAGTCAGATGCGCTACCGTTGCGCCACAAGGTCACAGCTGTCTATGGATTTGAATTCCCCAAAGGAGAAAAATCAGCTTCACAAAAAAAAAGATTTTTTTTCCTCCTGTGAGGAGCGCCGCTCTTCTGAAGAGAGTTTCTTCTTCCCAGACCACATTTTATTTTTCCTGCGCAGCTCTTGTGCAGGTGTTGTTCTCGATAACAGATCCAGGAACACTGATTGTTTTTCTATTTCTTTAATTAAGTACCCCATGGTGCAACTGTAACACGTCTGTCTCTAAATCCCGAAGTTAATTTTCAGAGTATATCGGAGTCAACTGATACTGATCAGGTTCTGATTTTGCTGAACCCACAGCTTTAATCATAATGTCAAATTCCCAAAGCCTGCTGACCTTATATGTCCCTTCTCGTCAAAACTCGTATTTTCACAGGGTACCGTTCAGAAATCGCTGTATAGAATGAAAAACTCCAGTAGATGTTCGTGATTTTCCTTTAAAAACAATTGAATCTCCGGAAACTTTACGGAGTGTATCACTTTTACTGAGACCTAGGAGTGTTAAGCTGTACATGAGTCTTTGTGAGTCGGTTGTTAACCCAAAGGGTGGTGGTTTGAGCCTTTCCAAGAACGCTATGAGCTTTTTAATGAACACACCCTCCTCACTTCATTTCTCCACGGCCGGTCTTGTACCGCAATCAAATACAGAGCCCGTAGGGAGTAGAAGGCTCGCAAAAATAGCTCACTGTGTATATAATGAAGAATCGGAGGTTAGTTTCTTATCTGCATGTTGCAGAGCCTTACGCAACTCGTACCAACAGCTGGGCTTTGAGCCCTGCACAGGCTATTAGTTGAAAGGTCATTGTAAATGACGTGTAACAGATCTTTCCAGCTGGCTTTTATGTTTCACACTAAATTGCGATCTTGAAACCAAAATAATTAGAAATATTGAACACAACCGTTGTTCTCCAAGAAGGAAAGCTGTTTTACACTAATGTCACTCCTTTTTATTTAACCCGGATTGTGAAGACAACTCTGCCCTATCAAAGGAAAATGTTACACAAAAGTTGGAAAGCACACTCTGAACCCATCTGTATATTTGATTCCCGCGATCCGTTCAAAGCTGCTTAGTGTTTCGCAAGCAAATCATTTCAGGGAAGAAACTCAGTTTAGTGAACTACTTGTGTATTTTCACTCATTGAATTTGATCTCAAAATTACTGTTCAGATTTATTGGAAAACTTCACAAGCATTATTAGGTTAGGACTGTAAAATTGTGTTTTAATATCTTGGTATATTGACCTTCATTTTAATATAGATATAACCATAAAAGACGTTAAGCATATTGTACCTTTGTCGTACTTTTTAAAACATTTTAGCTGAGGACGCACGGCGACTATTATACCTTGTGATACATGCAAGACATCTGTAAACGAAGATGTAATTACAATAAAATTGGCAATTAACAGAAAACCACAATTTGTATAATATTATTCCTCGATATCGATGATCAGTTGAAGGATTTGAAGAAACTATCAAAGAAACAGCAGCAATAGCAGATGATTTTGGTTTTGAACCCAACTTTACACCTCAATAATCCATTTGTCCTCGAAAAAAGAAAAGACAGGCATGTTTTGAATCTCATAATTATCCTCTTCTAGATCCAAAAGAAACATATAAATTGATTGCTTCCTTAGTATTTTAGATTTTCTTACGAAGATCTCACGAAGTATTGCCAGGATCTATATTTAGCGTTTGGTAGCGATAACACTGCTGATATTAATTGAGTAAAAATCTATGATGTATTGACAGCTTTATCTGAAGCGAGAAGTCCTCGAACGCCGCTTATGAAGTGTTGGGATTCATACCAAGAAATACTTTTTGTTTTCCCACCCAAAATACTGCTATTGCATTACACATTATATGAACATTACCAGTTTTGGTAGCTCCTGGGTGCGATTTTCCAAAACTGAAACTAATTACAAAATTATTTAAGATGAACCATGTCCAAAAGTTGTAAATCATGACTAATATTAATATCAGCTGAAATTACTACAGAAAAAAAGATTTAACCGAAACATGTATAAGGCTATGCAAGCTAAAAAGTAGAACAATTAATTTCATATAACTTTTATTTTTTATTTTTTTAGAAATGGGCTCACACACCTGAAGACACTAACGTTTCTCTCTGTTAGAGTATGTGAATAACAGTTCAACCCAAAATGTTTCTAATTGTGATTTTGTTAAAATGCAATAAATCGTCCATCAGCAGTAAGAAATTATTAAGAAAGTAAGAAATTGTTTTATTTCATAAACTGTAAGACGTGAAGATAGTTTACAGTTTGCATCCTTCACTTTGTATTTTAACTTTAGCGTACAGGATCCAAGCCCGTGTGCGGACGGTTGTGTTTCTTGAATCTCTTGTAATCATCAAAAGTCGTTGTTTAGTCTTTCAGTTTTTTCTCGAGTTGTACCATGGATATTTTATACGATGCAGCTTTCAGCTCAGTGCGGAGTGCAGAAGGAGGACTCGCTCGCTGAACGATCTCTCAAGAAATCCCGGGCTAGATTCAACAGGTGGCTTCTTCAACAGCCACGACAAGTCTGAATTCTCTGAATTTCCTGAATATACTGTAACGTTAAATTAGTTCAAATAATTTGGTAGTAAACATAACTAAATGCTTTGGAGGTATATTTAAAACAGCAGAGCAAGACTTCAGGCACTTCGAGTATGCATGAAATTAATTGTGTAAACCTGGATCTATATGAACAAGAGTTCTCTTGTTCATTATATCTTTTTATATTTGTTAATTGAATATATCAATTGAGTATATCTGTTATATTTTTTAATGGGATAGGACTGTACACTGGTGGTTCCCAGGGGAAAAAAGGGTTATTGAGCCATTGGACATTCAGAGATTATATGTTGTGTGGGCAAATGTAACCATGTGCGAAAGTAAAAAAAATCCTCTTAGATGATCAAAGAATAAGTTGGGTGGGTGAATGTAACTGTGCTCTAACAATCCTCTTAGATGAAGCCCTACAGATGCAGCCCCTGAAAGTGTATTCGACTTACCTGTATAGTACTGCTGACACAAATGTAGCCTCTACATCAGACAGAAAAGGCAATGTGTTCGCTTAATCGTGTGAAGGATCTCCTTGTGAATCTGTCTCATTCATCAATGGAAATAGAAGCCATTAGAATACGATACATGTTCACCTTCAACCCTGCAGCTGCCGGACGTGCTTGTTTTGGGACTATTTGCAATGAGTATCGCATTAGTAGGTTTGTGTCCTTAAAAATGTAAGGGACGTTCAGTTATATACAAACGGGACAGAGACAAAGTAATAATCCTATTTTAACGTGTCCTGCATTTTAACTTACTGAACAGATAAAATGAAATGTTCTGATTCAGAGCCCCTGAAAATTAGAACCACAACAATACTCCTGAGTCCTGAGCACCACACTGAGCACACGATCAGCTGGGCTCTGACTTGTTCAGCACAACTTCTTGTTGCAGTTGAGCTCAGAGCTGGAGATGATCTCCATATTCTACCACACTAACTAGTCCTAACCGTAGTACACAGTACACACTTTTTAAATACAATTTAAAATATTACACAAAGGCTGTAAAGCACACTCTGAATCGATCCGAATATTTGATTTCCGTGATCCGTTTAGGCAACAACAGGCAACGTGGCGCTTCTCCAGCAAAGCATTTCTCAGTTTTGTGAACTACTGGTGCTTTTAACACAATGACTTGCGTAGCTTGTCAAGAGTGGTCTAAGGTGACAGATTCAAGGACTCTTGTCTTTTCATTGCTTGGGTGTTCTGCTCTCTCAATAGACACGTGGGTTCAAATCCCACTCCTGCCAGCCGTTCTCTTTTCCCTCTCTTGCATTTTTCCAGTCTTGTTGTGCTCACTGACAACGACAGGAAGAGGAAAACGGAGAAACCGGTTTGTAGGCACATGATGGGCAGTGAAATGCTTCGTGAACACTTACACGTTATTAGCAGAAAGTCAAATAGGCTTTGATTTCTGCCTTAAGAACTGTTTGGGGTGCCTGTAATCGAGTAAAGATTTATGGCCAATGTATGCATTCAACGGTGAAAGACCGAAATATAAATCCAGAAGAAGATTTATTAAAACATATCATTGTCCTTGCGGTTTCTCCTGTATTTAATTAAATGTGGCATTGTGAAATCAACCTGTAGCCCTACGGAATGCAGAGTGACAGCGGCAGGAGCAGAGAGGATTATATCAGAGCTTGAACAGAGAGTTCGAAAATATAGGCAAATTGATTTATAGAACATTTGATGTAAACTTTCCTATCTGCTCGGCCTTACTGAAGTATTTGTAGCTGTATTTCATCTTCTATTTCTATACTTTACAGTAGATAGTGTTTAGCCAGAGAAGAGAGATACAAGCGCTATACCCCCACAGCAGCTGCCGATTCCGATAACCTTAACTAAAGCAGGAAGATCAGTTTCTGCTGGAGACAGCCGTTTTCTGAACTGTAAATCTTCAAAACAGGCTGGAGATGCTTTGTTTCCGGGTTCAGAGGTTATATAAGAAAAGACTCAGCGAGCTGCAGGCGCGGCTCATTGCTCTGCGCTCCCCATGAGTAACGCGCGTGAGTTCCTTCTTTATCATCTTCATACACTCCTCTCAAACCACAGAAAACTCCCGGAATATTTCAGTGAACTGCTACTGGGTCTTTCTTTCCGAGATCACAGGCAGAAACAATAAACACGCTGAAAACAGGAAGGTATTCCTGATCGTAGTGGGAAATGCGCAAAAAGAAATTTCCTAAAATCCAATAAAGTCCTGTCACGTTCAGGTACTATTCTGATGTATATGAACAGTTTTGGCACAGTTGTTACAACAAAGAGACAATTAAGCTGTTCTTATTTCATTCGAGCTGTAGTTTTGAAAGTGTTTTTTTTTCAATTCTCTAAATAATACAAAACACAATCACTCATCGTCAGCGTCTGAACATTGATATTCCTGAATTGTAAGCCCGTACACAGGCATCGCGAAATTCGTGCAAGAGTCACACGCTGGCAGTTGAGAGAATATGATGCCTTTCAGGGACCAAATATTAGACAGTGTCATCGTGCGAAGTTTATTCCTCCTCTACCGCAGTCATTGCCTCGGACCACCCCTCTTGGCACATTTGCGCTTTGTTTTCGATTTTCTGTATAAAACACCGAATATCTTGAGGAAGTCTGGCAAGCGAAGACTGCTGGATTATTGAGGTGCAAACATTGTTTCAAAATCAACATCCTCTGCTATTACCGTTGCTATTGATAGTTTCTTCAAATTCTTCATCTGACCTTCAATATCGAGGGATATTGAGCATAATACCATACAAATTCAGGTGGGCAGCTGCGTCAGCATGCGTAAGCTGCAAAGGAACAAGTAATAGGTTTATTTCATGCTGAAAAGACAAGAAAGAAAACAAAGTTGCGGCCGTGGAGCCTTCTTCAGGTGTACTAAGAACACTTTCTCCACACCTGAAGAAGGCCCAATGCATGAAATGTTGTGTTTTTTTCTTCTCTTTTCAGCACGGAATAAACCTCGTTCCATTGCATACCATACAAATTGTAGCTTTCATTTGATCGCCAGTTTTATTAAAATGCCAGCTTCTTTTACAGTTAGTTTAGATTTTTGCAAGGTGTAATATCCCCCCTCGCATCCTCAGCTAAAATATTTTAAAAGTACAACAAAATTACATTATATTGAAACAGCACTTAGATTAACATTTATATTCAAATTAAGGTAAATATACGAAAATATTAAAATACAGCTCCGGCGATCTGTCTTTTTGCTCTTCAAGTTCTCAAACAATTTTGCACTGTATTTTAAATTACTTTAGCTGAGGATGCAACGGGAGTATAAGTGAATTCTCCTGCCACCCATTGAAACACACTTTTCATGTCCAAGGAGATCAATGTGATAGATAGATACTTTATTGATCCCGTGAGGGAAATTGCAGTGCAACAGCAGCTTAACACACACAACACAGCCACAGTGTAACAGATTATATAATAATAGTACAATACATACAATACAATACAAGAGTTACTCACAGTCCGGACGCACAAGAACAAACTAGAACAGAACAGTACACAGAAAATCGTATCACACATATGAATATAAATATAGATGTAGCTATAGATATAAATATAAATGTATTGCACAGGTCCCTGGCATATATTGCACAAAAAATGGTTGTAAACGGGAAAAAGAAAAAGAAAAAGAAAGAGAACAGATGTAGCAGTAGATGTGTAGATGCGTTTAGTCCAGAAACAGGTCACTGTCGATGTTGCCTCTGCCAAGACGCAAGGTGGATGCGTTGTACAGTCTTATGGCAGAAGGCAAGAATGACCTCCTGTAGCGCTCCCTGTCGCACCGTGGATGAATCAGTCTATTGCTGAACGTGCTCTTCATTCCTGCAAGCCTGTCATAGAGGGGATGGGAGAAGTTGTCCATGATGGCCTCTAGTTTGGACATCATTCTCCTCTCAGCCACTACCTCCAAGGGGTCCAGGTCAGACCCAATGACAGAGCTTGCTCTCCTGATGAGCTTGTTCAGCCTTTTGGAATCCACTGGTCTAATCCCAGAGCCCCAGCACACCACTGCGTAGAAAATGGCACTCGCTACCACCGACTGATAGAACATGTGTAGCATCTTACTACACACATTGAAGGACCTGAGCCTCCTCAAGAAGTAAAGTCGGCTCTGTCCCTTCTTATAGATGGCCTCGATGTTCTTAGACCATTCCAGTCTATCGTCGATGTGCACTCCCAGGTACTTGTACGAGTCCACCATCTCCACGCCACTCCCATGGATGTAGACAGGAGTAGGTTTGACCTTTTTCCTCCTGAAATCTACCACCAGTTCCTTTGTCTTTGTTACATTCAGTTCCAAGTGGTTCACCCCACACCACTCCACAAAGCTGCTGACCAGTCCTCTGTACTCCTCCTCCTGCTCACCCTTGATACATCCCACAATTGCAGAGTCATCTGAAAACCTCTGCAGGTGGCATGACTTTGAGTTGTACTTAAAGTCCGAAGTATAGAGGGTGAAGAGGAATGGAGAAAGAACTGTCCCTTGAGGTGCCCCTGTGTTACTCACTACCTGTTCAGACACACAGTTCTGAAGTCTCACAGACTGTGGTCTGCCTGTCAGGTAGTCAGTGATCCACGAGGTCGTGGAGGCATCGACTTGCATCTCCTCCAGCTTCCTCCTTAGAAGTGGCTGGATGGTATTGAAGGCACTGGAGAAGTAAAAAAACATGATACTTACAGTGTTGCCAGCCCTGTCCAGGTGTGAGTAGCTTTTCCATTTGCTTTCCATGTACAACAGGGTGTCCTCTACACCCGTCACTGAAGCACAACACATGCTTGGCTTGACATCACTCAAGCAAAATAGTGCAATGGCAGGTGGAAGAGGAAAATGACCCTCAAGATTGGAGAAAGATTATCATCTTGAGCGCGCCAAATCATATGCGACAGGGCTGATTTTCTTGACGAGGTGGCTGCGTGGTTAAGGCGATAGACTGCTAATCTGCACGTGTGGGTTCGAATCCCATCCTTGTCAGTTTGTACTTTTGACTTGTGATCCGTTTCTAAGTCGGGTTTGTGGACTTTTGCTACCGTAGTAGAGCAGTAATATTTCTAGCGTTGGCTGAACATGGCTTACAGCAGTAGCTGACAGACAATAGTCTCTTAATATTTAGGTTACATTTATGTTTTGTACTGCTTTCACCTGATATTAATAGTAGTCTTGATGAACGATTTAGGGACATGGTGCATCTTGAAAAATGTTCTTGTTAATTTCAATTTGGAAAAACTGCACTCACCAGAAGCTGAAACGGGTCGTGTTTACATAATGCACAATGCAATAGCAACGTTTGGAGTTGAATCTTGCTACGAGTTACCTGTTACAGGAGGCGTTTTAGGACTTTTTTAGCTCAGATAATACTATCAATTCATCTTACATTTCTACTACATCAGGATTAGCAACGTTATCTTTACCTAGCACTAAATGTAGCTTTAAATAAGAGTAAATTTTAAAATATATGTAAAACTAAATGTTATTCCATATATTGTAACTTTGTGGTATTTATAATGTTTCTCTGAGGATGCAAGGGAAAGTATTATACATTGCAAAACATCCAAGACAAAGGTAAAAGAGGCTCATATTTTAATACAATTTTCGATCAAAAGAAAACCACACTCTGTATGATATCATGGTTAATATCCCAAGATATCGACGTTCAGTTGAAAGATTTGAAGAAACTCTCCAAGAAGCAACTGCAGTAGCGGAGTTTTGATTTGAACCGATGTTTACACCTCAATAATCCATTAGTCCTTGAAAGAAACAAAGACAGGGATGTTTTGAGTGTCACCATGATCCTCTTCTCAATCCAAAAGAAAGGTTTTGTATGATCCTGATCCCACTAGAAAAAGAGTCAATTTCGGCCTGCACTGATATCCCTTCAAACGTTTTGTAAGATCTCTGGTAGAATATACAGTAGAATCCTGGTCTATTTCTTCTACTAAAAGAGACTATGGGAGTGAGTATTTGATGTCGAACTGGGATTTAAATAAACAGAAACACTACACTACATTGGGCTACGCGTATGACAAAACGTGTGTGTTTTGAGTTGACCTTTCCATAGCTCAGTTGCTAGAGTATAAAGCTGTTTCAAAAAGCAGCGAGTGATTGTTATGTCGCTGTTTTGAATCCGGCTCGAAGGGTGTTTTCTTGTTCCTAATTAAAAAGTGAAAATAGCGAATTTGTCTTTCTTGTTCTTTCTTTTACGTTCACCGAAAGCTCAGCAAACAGAGAAGCAGAGGCTCCTGTTCTGATCTATCCTCACGTCTGATTGTCTTGCTTTGACCTTTAAAATGTGCACTGTTGACTGTTCACTCTTCCTAACACAATTAAAGACCTGCGGAAAAGACTCGCTATCGGGAGTTTAGTTCAGTGGTAGCGTGCACGTACGCTATGAAGCGTCATTTTCAATCGCCGGCGTCTCCACTCTGGATTCTTTTAAAACATGATATCTTTCCTTCCTCTTGTGACTTCCCTCGTGTGTGAATTTCAGGGAGACACATAAACTCTTTGTCTGAAGAGACAAAGAAGACGTTTTTTAAACCAGACAAATCGAAAGACGTAGTAATTATAGACACGTACAAAACACGTGAATCTAATTGAGAACATGTGGACCGGGGCAATGTATTACTAGTAGCGGCTCTGAGCTCACTGTAGTGTAGTTGAGTAAGAGGATAGTAGGGACAGTGGTGCAATGGATACCGTCTCTGATTTTGGATCAGAAGTTTTTAGGTTCGATTCCTGCCTGGCTCGTGAAGCTTTTAAACCACGCTACTCAACACTGTCACCTAGTGTGTGCGGTCCTACACAACCTTGCTATCGACTGGATGAGTCTCCAGTTCATTCCGCCTGTTTCACCACCGTTATTGTTGGACCACAGCCACAGATATGAGAAGACATATTGTTCCGAACAACTGTCTTAAATAATCACGTTGAAAAAGGTGACTAAGTTTCTTTTTCTTTAACGTAACCTTACATTTGCCTATAAAGTTTACACTTTTTTCTGTAGCCACAAATCCCCAATATTTCTGCTGTCTCCTGAGAAACACGAGTATAGAGTTAAAACACAATAAATAATACCACAAATCTATTCAGTTAACACCCAGATGTGACAGGGGTGACTTTAAATATGTATTTCTTTAATTTCAGTTCTCTTCCCTCCCCAAGATACCTGCAAATTCACTATCGCATATTAAAGGCTGTACATGCATTACCTGTAATACAGCTACTAATAAAGATATCCATTGAAGTTAATTATTAATAAATAATACTATTATTCATAAAGACATGTATTCATAAGATTCATCATGAATAGTTGTGGTGTCTGGAAAGCAACTGTAGTTAAATATAGAAAAAAGAGTTGTAGTTATTGAGGTAATTTCAGGTAGAATGTAAGAACTAAAGTTAACTAGTCCGACAGTAATGCGTGGGGTCCTATCAATAGAAAAAAAAATATTTGTATCCTGAAAATACAACAACCACAAAAGGAGAAGTATTCTGGGAACATAGGTAAATCCCTGTAGTAGTTGAACAACTATAAAAACAAACAAAAAACTTGAAAACATAAAGAAAAAGAACATTAAAAACATATCTTGGAAACAACAAAAACACAGAATCTAACTGTGAGAGCTTTTTCAAATTTTTGGTACTGCATCGTGCTCCTCTCGTCTAAGAAGATATCTCGGTGATATCTTTCTAAGAAAATAATTGCCTGGTGATATCGACTCAGGTACTCAGTTGTTACGTGCTGTAATTCGATACATGCAAAGCACATGTATTCCCTCCAATTATCAATAAGGTATTAAACATTACATGCCACTTTTTGTCTAGCTGATGTTCATGTTGGATCAGTGAGAAAGGCAAGCCTGGTTGTGCTTGAACCAGCACCTTACTTTAATTTTAGTCCCGACCTGACTACACTAAGCAATTGTACCACAGAGATTCCAACAGGTTGGTTTTCTCCATTTACAGTTTTTGGGAAAAAATAATCTGCATTTTTTAAACAAGATTGTATTTCAATTTTCACAAATTGTAAGTATTTCTTGAAAAAAGCTGTTTCAGAAAGAAACTGAGTAGACGGGAATAGTCCAGTCAGTAGAATATTGAACTTCTCATCTCAGGGTCCCTATTCAGGCGGCTGATTTTCTTGCAACTACTTATTCCATGCTGAAACGAGAAGGAAACACATTACAGCAGAGGAGCCTTCTTTGGGTGTGATACAGATTAAACTTTTATTTGTTTCTTCCAAATTAATTTAAACCTAATCTCCAGCACCTAAACTCGTCAGTTGCTTTCAGTAGCTAAAGACACAGACCATACTGCTCCAGGTGAGGTTCAAAACCACAACCTCAGCATGAGGGGGGGCTTTTCTTACAGATATATAACATCTCCAAAATAAAAACACACCAGGCTGTTAAGAGAAGCGATTCATAACAACAGGAGTAGGAGAATGACAAACGGAGGAATGAAATTCATTAAACAAAAAAAAATGTTTACTTCACAGACTAATGCGTTATAAAGCATACTCCTGTGGAGCAGAAAAGAAAGAGCACAAGTCACTGTAATAAGCGCTTTTAAGCGTTTTACACGAATCTCCACAGAACAGAAGCCAGGAGGATCAGACTCCTGATCCTGGAGGTTGAAGAGCAGCTATTGGTTTTATTTCCACCCGAGCTCTCAGTTCCTCAGCCGGTTTGATGATTTAATTAACTGTATAACTGTTATCAGACTCTGTTTAACTGTATATTTATAAGACTCCGTGAGATACGTGTGGGAGACGCTGTGTCCCAGGGCTGGTGTGGAATAACACACAGACAGGTCTTCTGTGTGATCTGAGTTTCACTGCTCAGAGCTACAGACTGGTCAACTAGTCACTATTGTAGACATGACCATCGGTCTGCTGCTGCTGATAATCATATTACACTTATAAGAGTGGCAATACTGCTGTTCATTAAATAAGTAAAAATAATAATATGAGATAATCACATATTGCTCAATTGCAATTGTTAAACACTTCTGACAGAGGTTTGGAGGCTGACTTACAGTAAAGACACTGAATCAGGACAGTAATACTGAAGGGCTGGAGGTCCTGGAAAGGGTTAATAGAAGCTTCTTGCTCCTGACCTGGAACAGAGCCCACAGCTGCCAGATCAGTGACCCCTGAGCCCAGTTCACAGAGAGGGGAACCAGCCACAGCCTCACAGTACAGCCTGGCTTCCTGTGCTGGACGAGCTCAGAAGAGCACAAACCACAGACTCACTGCAGAGTCTGACCTGCAGCTCCAGTGAAGCTCGGTCTTATATCACTGCTTTTAGGCTGTATTAACAAGGACTGATTTTTATAAGAAATCATCATATAATTGCTTTTTCAAACTGATTCTTGCACTTATGCTCCTGCTGCTGCAGTTATTATGGTGAGGCTGTAACACAGGAGCTCTGCTATATTGAACAGGAAAGTTGAAATACAGCATAACTACTAATACTACTACAGCTATTACTACAACTACTCCTGCCACTGATACTACTGCTACCTACTATTACTATTAATACCTACTACTAATATTTTACTGCTCCTCCTACTACTACCGCTACTACTACCTATAAGAATAAGGAGGAGGAGTTGAGATTTGTCCTCACTCTGTTCAGACTGGGGGTGTATTAGTGTATAAGTATCAGTTCAGCTCCACTGTGCTGTTAGAGAGTCTCAGTCTCACAGTCAGCTCCACTCAGAAAGACACTGGGGCCACAGCTGGAGGGGCTGGAACATCTGTGTGGACTGGAGCTGCACAGGGACAGACTCAGGGTCTGAGGGACTCAACTGGAAGAGCTGCTGTCCACCATGCTTAGTACAGAGGGGACAGTCACTGCTGGGCTTTTCTTTCTTTTTCATTTAAATTATTATGCTCTGTTCGCATCCACAGGACATCCAGTTCTTATTCAGTCCACCTTGTCTCTGTATTCCTGTGCTGACCTCACTGCCACAGTGGATGAAACAGTGATTTTAACTAGGAAACGTGTTCTCTGAACACGAGCAAAGAGTTCTCACTTAACAGAAGATTGCGATGTGAGTAATGTAATATAAAGCACCTGGAGATGCCAGGGATCGAACCCAGGACCTCACACATGCCAAGCATGCGCTCTACCACTGAGCTACATCCCCAACGGAAAAAGGAATTGCTTTCCTTTAGTTTCAAAGTCTTCAAAAAACTCGCAATGTAGGAGTCTCAATAGTAAGAGAACATAACTGTCGCCAGTGATTAGTATTCTTGCATATCCTGCCTTGCTTTTGCTTGCTTGGTACAGCCCCCCACTCCATGGTCTGATCACAAACAGATCGGGTGAGCTGTCAGTCCAGGTTGGAAGTAACGTTCGAAAGCACTAAAAATCTGACTTTGGAACGAGAAGACCGTGTTTTTTTAAACGAGTAAACGATAAAATAATAATAAGACTATGTCAAGTTCAAGTTCAAATTCAAGTTTATTGTCATTATACTCATATACATGTATATGGTATAACTAAATGCTATTTAGCTAGCTCTCGGACATAAGTAGTACAAAGAAAAAAACACAGAGACAGAGACAACAGCCGATGTGCAAAAAACAACAACAGGCAGTGTGCAAAACAACAAAAAGGTAACAGGTTATGTACAAAAACATGCATCAAAAGAATGAAATAAAGGAATAGAAATGATGGGGAGTGAGCTTTTGACATGTATGGTAGAGGTAGATTTTCAATGTGTGTTTGGGTTTTTGGTAAGAAAGAAGGCACTGTGAGGTTCAGATCATAGGTGAGAGGTGAGGTGAGAGTGAGAGAGGCTGGGATTTTAATAGTTTGATAGTGCGGGGGTAAAAACTGTTTCTGAGTCTGGTAGTCCGGACCCGAATGCTCCGGTACCGTTTTCCATGTCATGCTAAACGCCACAAATTGTGTTCGTCCAGTCGTGTCAATCGTCCTAAAGTTACGGAAAGTCGGATGCAACTGGTGCAATCACCACCCATTTCTTCAGGATAGTCGAGCGGTTTAAAACAGCAAATTCACAGAATCGTGTTTTTTAAGCTTTGTGTTTCGCTCTCCAAATAGAGGCACAGGTTCAAATCCCACTCCCGACAGTCAGGCGTTTTACCCTGTCTTTTTTACCTGCCTTTACACTGTTTCAGTCTTGTTGTGCTCGCTGACAATCACAGTACGAGGAAAACGGAGAAACTACTTAGCAAAAACATAACGGACAGAAAAAAGCTTCGTAAACACGTGAATGTGATTAGCAGCAGTAAGGTATGCATTCAAATGTTTAAGGCTGATTTATACAAAAAGCAGAAGAAAGGTGCAGCCTTTGTGAGAATTCGCGGGTTTTTATGCTGCTTGGACTTCTTTCAAGCCTATGAAGTGACCCCCGTTTTATTTTCATTTTCAAACTTCAGAACCGAATAACAAAAAGGTTTCATGTGTGACAGCATTCCGTTGCAAATACCGTTTCCACAATGTATTCAGCGACGGGAATGAAATATTTTAGTGCTGGCTCAAATGCGAGGAATTTCCGAAAAGCCTGGAAAAGCAACGCTTGCAGTAAATGACAAATTTAAAGCGTATAGTCAGCATGAACAGAACAACGCAATGCTCTGTGAAAACGATCTGAAGCCGCAATTACTCTTTTATCTCGGGCAGTTCATTCCGATACGATGTTTCTGCATAAGAAATGAAATGCCGAACTCCAAACATGTTGTTGCCATTATTGTTACTCCTGCTGCTGTAGTTTTAAGCTTTAATCAGTGGGTATGTAATGTTGTAAAGGGGCTGGACTACTTTGTTCAGTCCAAATTCCATTATGTGAATTTATGCTTTTTTAATATAAGCATTAACAATACAATGGGTGCTCAAAAACTGTTACTTATTAGCTTAAGAAGCGGCAGTGTTTTGACAAAGTGTGGTATTCGAACAGAAAATGCTGAAGTGTTTAATACTTGCTTGTGAGCAGATCTCCCTCGATTTAGACAAACTCTTGTTCGGCCGATGATTTCAGATCAAAATCTGAATCAAGTGTAAAGAAAGCTGAATTACGCAAAGGTCATATAAGGCACTGGGTATCACTGTTACGCCATCGGGTCATGCTAGGAGGATTGGGGGGATCAAATTGACACAGAGGGACCCAATGTGGGGACTGAACCCACAGTTCTGAGATTAAGAGATTCATGCTCTACCGACTGCGCCTATATAACTCTTATGCTACAGCAGTAATGTTTCTGGGTGTGGATGAACATGACATAATAGACTGACAGCAGGAACACGTGGCCCACAGGCAGTGACAGTATTGCTATATTTGGCTGCAGTATATTGTGTAGAGAGCAGCAATAACTTTCCTGCAGAGATGGGAGTGCCTTTAATACAGCTCTTTCAATCAGACAGAGTAACAGGAACTGACCTAAAGTTTCGGCTGTGGATCCATCTCCACATGGGTGAAAGAGACAGTAAAAAAGCGATGAAGAAACAGAAAGATTTGTGCTCGCTGCAAAGTAGGAAAGAGGTGGTCAGACACATAAAACAGCTTGGTGATAATTTGCAGCGACAGTTTTATGTTATTTAGTACACGGATTTGTTCCTTAAGATGTGTAATTTGTATGTTGGTTGTATGAGAACAGTTTCTTCTAAAGTCCTGTCAATTGACAGTGGAGAGTTAGCTGGTGCACATCTTCAAGAAGACTCTCTTTAAGGCGATTACAAGTTTCTCGAACAAATCTGTGTCATATTTTTAAAATAGTTTAGCTAATGAGCAACGAGAGTACAAATGAATTCTCCCACCCTCCATTCGAAGATAAAACTCCATGTGCGAGTCTAAGTTTCCTTGAAGCTACTGATGTTCGTCATTATTGGACATTCCCGGTGATATTGACTAAGAAGCTCAATTTTTACGTGTTGTAGTTCAACATGTGCAAAACATTCGTATCCCCTGCAAATATCGTCAAGGTCAGTGATATTCTCAACAATTTGTGCCATTGCAATTCGTGCAATTCGTGCCATACTTTTTCGAAATGTATTCTGACATGCCAGGATCAGAGGGTCATATTTAAAAAACTGGTGCATTAAAGTTTCTTGTACTTCAGGATTTTGATAGTCTGTTACATTGTCTTTCACACGTCGGTGTCAGAACTGTGAGACATTTTCATAATCGGGGGGAAGGCTGTAGCAATAAGCAGAAAGTGCAATCACCTTTTCCCAGTGTAAGTCCGTGTTGTGGTGAGTTTTTAAAATTGGTTTGCGATTTTCTGAAATATATTCCATACAAAAATATAATTTGGACAGTCGCTATTTGGATATTCCCTTTCAGTGAAGATGTCTACAGTATTCCAGCCGGATTAGTACTGATCGAAGAGAGCCATCTACAGGCGAAAAGCGACATAACATCACAGCAGCAGCATTTAAGGTGGAACGAAAAACACGCATAAGAAGCTGGCGAATAAGAAGCTACTGTAACTTCAGCCTCGTAGCAGACCCTGGGAGGCACGCTCAAAATAATCATCTTTCCCAGTACTTCAGAGTCATATTTAGATCGCTTTGAAATTGAAATTGAAGCCATTTCTCATGCTTTCTCTCAGTGTCCGGGCTGCAATTGCGTGTAAAGGAGGCGACTTGAAAATGAAACGTGTAATCACCTTACAGAGGGTCTTCACGACGGGGTGCGTCAGCTAGTTCTCCATTATTGTCAGTTTACTGGACTTCTGAAGAAACCTATCTACAACGAAAATACAAACTGCACGGTTTAAGGCACATGAAGAGAAATCTGTTTGCTGATTGACTCCAAAAATGTCAATACAAATAATCTGCCAGGCTGATTTACTTTTCCGACCACCTCCCTCCGACCCCTTTGCTGTTAGCACAATTCTTTCAGTTTCTTTTCTTGTATTTTCATTGCTATTTTAGTGTTCCCCATGTATAGATGGATCCACAACCGAAACCGTTTTCACCCTGTGTTTCTGCACACCTTGTACAGCTCCAGTGGCGCAATCGGTCAGTGTGTGGTATAGCAGTGCACAGCGGAGTTATGCTGAGGTTGTGAGTTTGTGCCTCACCTAGAACAGTGTCTTTAGCTACTGAAAGCAACTGTCAAGTTTAGATACTATCAGGTATCTGATGGAGATAAATTAACATCAAACGAAGAAGTAAAGGTTTACTTCGAGTCACAATCAAATAAGGCTCCACAGCTGAAACATTGTGTTTCCTTCTCTTTTCAGCATGGAATAAACCTTGACTTTTTCCTTTGAAGCCCATGCATGCTGACGCAGCTCCCTACTTAAATTACCATCAGCTGTGTACCTCCAGCTGACCTGTACACAAATATATGAGAGAGGCCTACTGAGACGAGAGGAGCACTGAAGACTTGATAAAGCTCTCGCATTAGATTCTGTGTTTTTGTTGTTCCCCAGATTTGTTTTTAATGTTCTTTTTCTTTTAAAGTTGTTGCGTTTGGTTGTTTTTTTATAGTTGCTAGACTACTACAGGGATTTGCCTAGGTTCCTGGGAGACTTCTCGTTTTGTGTTTGTTGTGTTTTCGGGTTACAACCTTTTTTTTTTTCTGTTGATAGGATCCCACGCATTACTGTGGGACTAGTTAACTTTAGTTCATACATTGTACCTGAAATTACCACATAAACTACTACTCGGTTTTCCTTTTTTTTATAAAAAAAGGCAAAACTAATGTTTGTTTCTCCTTGCTGCTGATTGGTAGCTACAACGGGTCAGTTGCAACAAACTGGCTGCTGAAATTTGTCAGCAGCTCTGTAGCAAACCTGTTCTCAATTGCAACAAACCTAAAATAACAGCTGCTGCCCATTAGACATTACTTAAGTAGGAGACTAAGCAGACTAAGCGGAAGAATAGATTACATTGGAACTGTCCTGAATGTAGTGGAAATAATATCGTCATTAAGTAATGAACAATTGCTTTCCAGACAGTACAATTATTCACAAGGAATTTTATCAATTCATATTTTATTAATAAAAGTGTAATATCTTAATAATGAAGTTTAATGTTATCTGTATTAGTAGCTGTATTACAGGTAATGCATGCACAGACTTTATTATACTATAATGAATTTTCAGGTATCCCGGGGAGAGAACTGAAATGAAGGAAATACATATTTAAAGGGGTGTAAGTCTTAAATGTGTTCTGTCACATAGGGGTGTTAATTGAATAGATTTGTTGTATTATTTAATATGATTTGACTCTAAACTTGTGTTTCTCAGGAGACAGCATTAATATTGGGGATTTGCGGATACAGATAATAAGTTGTACTATACAGGCAAATGTATGGTTACCTTAATGAAAAAAAACTCTTATCATTACCCTTTTCAACATTATTATTTAAGACAGTCTTTCAGAACAGTAATCTCGTATTAGTGGCTATAGTCTAATGATAAAGGTGGTGAAACAGGTGAAATGTGCGGAAAGAATTGGAGATGGAACAGGAGACTCATCCAGTCGATAGAAAGGTTGGGTAGGACTGCACAAACACCGTGCCAGTGCTTAGTAGCGTCATTTAAAAACAATACGTGGTTTAACGTAATCAACTGCTCTACTGTGAGCTTAGCTCCACAACTTGTAATACATTGCCCACATTTTCAAATTAGATACATGTGTTTTCTACGTGTATGTAATTAGTACTTTTTTTGTTTTAACTGATTTAAAGTAGAATATTTATAAAACAGACAAAGGGTTTATGTGTCGCGCTGAAATTCACACACAAGTAAGGAAAGATATCGTGCTTAGGAAGAAATCAAGAGTGGAGACGCCGGCCATTGAAAACAACCACATACTCTACCACTGAACTAAACTTCCGACAACTACTGTATCTTTATCTGCAGCACTTTGTTTTAGGAAGAGTGAGGAGTCTACAAGCCTAGAAAATGTTAGAAGAATTCAGAACAAGAGGCTCTGCTTCACCGTTTACTCAGCTTTCGTTGGACAACTAAGTGAATGAAAAATTTTCACTTTTTGATTAAAGAACATAAAAAACCTTTCTTCCAGCCAGATTCAAACCAGAGAACAAAGTGTTCTTGCTGTTTCCACTATATTCCTCCGCTCTTACAACTGAGTTATCGAAAACACAGGAAGCCCACCTTTTGTCTTACATAAAGCACAATGTAGTGCAGCGTTCCTATTTATTTAAATCCCAGTTCGAAATCAAATCTCATTCCCATAGTCCTGTTTAGTTTGAATTTAAGCAGTTAACCAGGCTTCTACTGTATACACTCCCAGAGATATTACAAAATGTTTGAGGGACATCATTAGATATAGAAATTGACTCTTTTCCTAGTGGGATCACATTAAACCTTTCTTTTGGATTGAGAACAGGATCATCGTGAGATTCAAAACACATCTGCCTTTGCTTCTTTCGACGACGAATGGATTATTGAGGTGCAAACATCGGTTCAAATCAAAACAAAATTGTACTATACAGTACTTCTGTTTCAGCTACCAAAATTTAGCCTTAGTTGTAAAATTCCATATTAATATTCAATATTAAGTGGATTTAAACATGCACAGTAGAGAAACAGATTAAATCTCTTCCTCCCTGGGCCACTTGCCCGCTTCTCTCACTAAACCAGCATTCCGTCTCTTCACAGCTGTTCCAAGACCCTCTTTCTGTCACATCTCTCTACATCTATTCTGACTTCACACATCTTGATTGGCCTCTCTTTCTGTCCCCTGCTCCCGCCTCTCACTCCTCCTCCCTCCCAGCCTTTGTTCTCCCACTACTTTACCTTTGCCTACTGCCCTGTCTCTCTTACACCTGAAGAAGGCTCCACGGCCAAAACCTTGTGTTCTCTTTCTTCTTTTTTTCAGCATGGAATAAACCTATCTGTCAGAAGTGTTTGACTGACAATTGAGCAATATGTGATTATCTCTTATTATTATTTTTACTTATTTAATGAACAGCAGTATTGCCACTCTTATAAGTGTAATATGATTATCAGCAGCAGCAGACTGATGGTCGTGTCTACAATAGTGACCAGTTGACCAGTCTGTAGCTCTGAGCAGTGGGACTCAGATCACACAGAAGACCTGTCTGTGTGTGATTCCACACCAGCCCTGGGATTCAGCATCTCCCACACGTCTCTCATGGGGAGTCCTATAAATATACAGTTAAACAGAGTCTGATAACAGTTATACAGTTAATTAAATCATCAAACCGGCTGAGGAACTGAGAGCTCGGGTGGAAATAAAACCAAGAGCTGCTCTTCAACCTCCAGGATCAGGAGTCTGATCCTCCTGGCTTCTATTCTATGGAGATTCGTGTAAAACGCTTAAAAGCACTTATTATAGAGACCTGTGCTCCTTCTCTTTCTCTTCTGCTCCACAGGAGTATCCTTTATAACGCATTATTCTGTGAAGTAAACATTTTTTTTTCTGTTAGTGTTTAATGAATTTCATTTCTCGGTTTGTCATTCTCCTCCTCCTGCTGTTATGAATCGCTTCTCTTAATAGCCCGGTGTGTTTTGTTTTTGGGGATGTTATATCTGTAAGAAAAGCCCCCCGGGCTCTGGACAGTAGTCTCCTCCAGCTCTGCTCTATCAGAAAGAGCGCTGTGATGTCACAGACACCAGGCAGAGCGCCGGAATCAGAGAGCGAGACCGCGGGAGATGCGCAGAGCGCACAGAGGAGAGTTATTGATCACTTATCTATCGACAAGCAATTAATTCAACTAAAAAAACGTAGAATAATCGATTAAGTTCACCGATTGGTGAGCACTGATTCTTTTCCCGTTCTTGACCCATTTTAAAATCTAGAAAAGAGTCAATATCTATTAATTAACATGCGTTTAGTGTTAATAATGTTCAATCTGAAATTAAAGAATGATTTGTTCAAATTATTATTTAGGAATTGTATCCTAGAGCTAGAAAATTATATTCAAAGTTAATAAATTTGTGTAAAGTTGAAATGCATTTTCCATTTGTTTACAAATCATAAGTATGGTAACCATGGCGACACGGGGCAGGTCACTGTGCCTGACTAGATCTCTCCCCTTCGTCACAAAGTGTGGTGTGACGTCACGGACAGCAACTAATACTAATGCTAGTGTATTTATGTTAATATTAGTGAGAGTACAACTGGTAGTTTTAATACTAATGCTAGTGTTCATGTGAGTATTAATGATGATAGCACTACTGATAATTTTAGTTTTAATGGTCATATTAATGTTAATATTAAATTTAATTATAGAGTTACTGTTACAGTATTAACAGTAGCAGACTTTCGGAGACACAGGCCATACACTCACAGCCCACTCAGTATTGATGGAACGGAAGTGGAAACAGTCACCAGCTTTAGGTTTTTGGGAATTCACATCTCTAAAGATCTAACCTGGACTGTGAACACTGACTCTATCATGAAGAAGGCTCAGCAGCGCCTTTATTTCTTGAGGTGCCTCAAGCGATGGGGGATGCCAATACATGTGTTGGTGAACTTCTACTGCTGCACCATCGAGAGCGTCCTCACCAACTGGATCACCGTGTGGTATGGCAACACCTCTTCGCGAGAAAGAAAGGCACTGCAGAGAATGGTCAATATGGCCCAGAAGATCATCGGCTGCGGTCTCACCGAGATTAAACAGCTCTATGAGGACTGCTGCCGTGGTAGAATTCTTGCCATCACAGAGGACAGTCACCACCCCGGGCATGAGCTCTTCACCCCACTGCCCTCAGGCTAGAGATATAAGAGCATACGGACACTTACCACTAGATTCTTCAATAGCTTCTATCCACAAGCAGTGAGACTGGCGAACACATTTAGCCATCCCCCTCGGACCTCACCTACACCATCACCATCTACCTCTTTATGATTTCTTATCTATTGCACATCTCCAGTCATTGTTTACACGTCTGTATTGTTTACATTCAAACTGTCTACATGTTTACTTGCACATTGTCTATTGTTTGTTTGTACATTGTCTTGATGCACTGCTTGCACTTTGTCTTGTTTTTTACACTTGTTTTACAATCGAGAGACTTTCTGTAAGTAAGAATTCCATTGTACCAGTACCGGTTACATATGGCAATAAAGATCAAGTTCAAGTTCAAGTAGTGTTAGTTTTAGTGATAGTATTAATGTTATTATAAGTATAAGTGTTTGTAGAGTGTGTCTGTAAGTTTGTGGTGTTTGTGAGTGTGTGGTGTTTGTCAGTGTGTGAATGTGTGTCTGTCAGTGTGATCTGTCTGTCATTGTGCAGGTGTGTGTCTGTTAGTGTGTGGGTGTGTGTCTGCAAGTGTGTGGTGTCTATCAGTGTGTATGTGTGTGTCTGTGAATGTGTGCGAGTACTGTATGTGTGTGAGTGTCTGATTGTGTGTATAAATGTGCGTGGTGCCTGTGAGTGTGTGTTGTGTCTATGTGTGTGTCTGTGAATGTGTGTCTGTGAGTTTGTATCTGTGAGTGTGTGTAGTGTTTGTGTGAATGTGTGTGAGTGTGTGGTTGTGTGTCTGTCAGTATGTCATAATGTGTGTGAATGTGTGGGTGTATATCTGTCAGTGTGTGTGAATGTGTGTGTAGGTGGGCTTGGGCTCCAATGCTGTGTCTGACAGAAGTGACCCATCAACAGGTGTTGAGGTCCAGAGTCGCTTGCAAATTTCTAGAGCACTTTATAACTTTCTAGAGTCCAGACCAACAAACAGAAATCTGTGAGTGCTGTGTTTTTATCACTATTAGTGTATGTGGTGTCTGTGGGTGTGTGGGTGTTTGTGAGTGTTTGATGTGTGTGGGTGTGTGTCCATGAGTATGTGTAGTGTCTGTGTGTCTATGTGAGTATTAATGATGATAGCACTACTGAATACTAGTATTCATGTGAGAATAAGTGATGATAGAGCTACTTTTAATTTTAGTTTTAATGTTAGTATTCATGTTTATATTAGTGATAATCATAGTGTTAGTGTCAGAATATTAATACTCATTGTCATGTTAGTTCTTTTGATAGTATTACTGTTATTATTGGTATTATTAGTGTACTACTAAGTTTGTGTTTCATTGATGTGTAATAATGATACTGTAAGCCTTAATTGCAGTGTTACTGTTGTAATATTGGCAGTATTTGTGTAAGTGTTAGTTATAGTGTAACTGTAGGTAAGAGTGTAGGTAAGGCCCCGGCTGCCCTGTGGTGGCTCGGGGAGGGCCTGTGGGTCGAACTGGAGGGGCTGCTCTAGGTTGAGGAGAGCCGGGTGCGGACCTGGGCTCAGAACATGATGTCTTCCATCCAGCTGGACTGCCTGGAGTTGTACGATGAGGTCCTAGCCAAGTTTGGATCAGAGGCAGCATATGTGGGATTGGTGAGTCCCAGAAACCCCTCCCCCTTGTCCAGCTTGCACTGTGGTATCGGGGCGGTACAGGGGCTGGGGTGACTCTCCTGACCCCTCAGCTTTCCAAGATATCTGCGTCACCCCACTCAACCTGGAAATCTCCCAGATCCAAGGGGAGAGAGACAGGAGCTGGGCTGGGACTCCAGCCTGCTGTTATTTCAAGTGGGTGACTGAAAGACACACCACTTACAGATCAACACTAGGGGACATCATAGAGTGGGTGGTGAGACTCTTGGTCATCGATGGCGACAGCGGGGTGACACCCCATCTCTCTATTGGCTCTATTAACAGTGGGGTGACCCCCCCTCCCCCTCTCTTTTGGCTTTAGAGATATCACAGTTCCACCCCTAGGTTGCATCTCCTGTCTGGCGCTGTGGAGGTATGATGATGATGATTCACTGTCTTTGTTCTCTCTCTCTGGTACAGGAGTTAGTGAAGTTTCACAGAGGATATAACAAAATTAAAACAGTGAAGACAACAGACAACACAAGCTCATATAATGGAGGTTTGGTTTGACGACTGCAGACATGGTCAGGACATCTTGCCTGTCCTTGCCATCTCTCCCCATTTTCCTAGGATTTTCCCTTCCAGGGCACAGGAATCATGAAGCAGGACAACTACGAAGAGGCGGTGGAGACACTGAAGTCCTACTTTGAAAACACGAAGGTCAGGTGTGAGTTCTCCGAGGTGAACAAGTGCTTCCACCAGGCTGCAGCCGACATTGACGTCGACCTCATCCTGCAGAAGTACCTGGGAGTCCCTGTAGCTGAGGTCTGTGAGTAGCAGGTTTATTTTTTCTCTTTGTAGGTAGTCTTAGGACAGTTTGACCTGTTGTGGGACTCGGCAGGAATAGAAAGGTCTTCTGTGTGTCTTCAGTCTCCACAGCCCAGGAGACGCACAATCCAGGTGGGCGAGGCTGTTGAAGAAAACAAGCTGTCCATCCCTCCCTCTCCTGGATCTTGGCGCCCCTGGGCCCTCCCTCTTCGATCACCTGTGACCCCGCTGAGCTCAGAGAAACCCCCGTTTACTGCGCCATGCTGCCCCCATTAAGTTCCCTCCTCTAAGGAGTGTCAGAGCTCCTGAGCTTCCGAGACAGGTGAGAAGATAACAGAACCTCTGTCCTTGTGTGGAGTTACCTGTACAGACTCTTATTGGACACACTGTATAGACTCACTTGTATGGACTCTTATAGGACACACTGTATAGACTGTATAGAATGTACAGGCTTTTATTAGGACTCACTATATAAACAGACCTGTTTAGACTCTTATTAAACACACTGTATAGACTCACCCCTGTACAAACACTTAAAAAACCTGTACAGACACACTTGTCCAGGATCTTATTGGACAAACTGTGCAGACTCACCTGGTGAAACTCAGTACATGTGGACCTTATAGTGCGTACAGAATTAGAAGTGAAGGGTGTCTCCATTACCAAGGTCTGCTGTGTGTCTTCAGCCTCCACAGCCCATTATCCAGGTGGACAAGGCTTTCAAAGAGAACCAGCTGTCCACCCCTTCCTTTCCTGGACCTCGGTGCCCCTGGGCCCTCCCTCTACACTCACCTGTGACGCCGCTGAGCTCATTAAACTCCCTGCCGACTGCTCCATGCTGCCCCCTCTGTCCTTGTGTAGAGTCAACTGTGCAGACTCTTATTACAGTCACAATGCATATACTGAGGGTATATTAAGACTAAGAAGAACTGACCCCAACAGCAAAGACCTGTGTCTGTCTTCAGTGTCCAAGTGCAAAGAGTCCAAGTCAGCCCTGAAAAAGATGAAGAGGACAACATGTCCACCTCTTCTAATCCTGACACTGACCTGCCCCAGGTCACTGCCCCACTGTCCAGCCAGCTGCCTGTCCCCAGACCCCTCCCTCGCCTCCCTCCCATCACCTCCCAGGAGAAGACTGAGGTGAAGAAGACTAAGAAAAAGAGGAAGAAGAGGCAGAGGAATCAGGAGAGTCAGGAAGGTCCAAGTCCTGAAGACAGGCCTCCAGAGTTGCTGAAAGTCAGAACACAGGTGCTGAGACACCTAGAGGACCCTGTAGCTCCTGTGATTCTAGGAGAGGTGAGGAGTGAACCTTTACTGTAGTGTCCAGTCAGTGGGTCTGTATTAACCCCTCTCTCTCTCAGTGCAGTGTTAATGTACTGGAGTGTCCAGTCAGTGTGTCTGTATTAACCCCTCTCTCTCAGTGCAGTGTTAATGTACTGGAGTGTCCAGTCAGTATGTCTATATTAACTCCTCTCTCTCAAAGCAGGTCAGCTCCTCCCATTCCTTCACCAAGATGCTGTGCTGTTCCGGGGTCAATGAGGATAAGAGCAACACTACAGAGCTGAAGAGATGGAAGGAGCCGCAAGGGGGCAAGAGGACAACGGAACCAGTGGAGAAAGTCAGGAGTGTCCGGGTCGGGAGGCACCGGTCCCTGAACACCCAGGAGCAGGATGAGGAGAGGAGGCGGAAGCAGGAAGGGTGGTTGATGGATTGGAGACAGGAGGTGCAGGAGGAGAAGGAAAGGAGGAAGCTGGAGGAGGAGAGGATGAAGGTGGAGGAGAAGAGGAGGAAGGTGTTTGAGAAACAGGAGAGAAGATGGTAGAAGGAGGGAGAGGACTGGAAGCAGATGCTGGAGAAGGAGAAGAGGAGACGGGAGAAGGAGGAGGAGCAGAGGAGGAAGACTGAGGAGAAGCAGGAGAGGAGATGCACCAAGGCAGCAGATGCAATTAGGAGGACCGTGAACAAGGAGGAGCGGAGACGTGCCCAGGAGGCGGAGGAGAACAGGAGGGAGCAGCAGAAGCAGGAGGTGAGATGGGAGAAGAAGGAGCAGAAGAGCTGGAAGGCCTACGCTCGGGGGCTGGAGAAACGCCTGCAGCAGGAGGAGGAGAGGAGGCAGAAGGAGAAGGAGGAATGGAGGCGAGCTCAGGAGGAGAAGAGGAGGAATCAGCTGTAGGAGGAGAATAAGAAACGAGCAAAGAAGGAAAAGGAGAGAAGGAGATTTTGGGAAGAGGAGGAGAGGCAACAAGCAAAGGAGAAGAAGGAGAGGAGGAAACTGTTGGAGAAGCAGGAGAAGAAACAAGCAAAAGAGGAGAAGGAGAGGAGGAGAGTTTGTGAAAAGGAGGTAAAGAAACAGATGAAGAAGGAGGAGAAAAGGAGGAGAGTTTTGGAGAAGCAACAATTGAAGGAGAAGATGGAGAGGAGGAGAGTTTTGGAAAAAGAGTGTGCCCCAGAGTCCAGACGCTGTCAGGTGAGTTATTATAAATAAGATGCAGGAGTACACCCTGTACCAACCTGGACTAACCTTTGTCATTAGAGATTAGTTTCAACCTTATTTCACACCAGCAAATAAATACTGACTGGGAGAGAAGAAGTATCTGACAGGCCAATCTGTGTCATTACTGACCTGCTCGTCTGTTCACAGGGAGACTCCTCTCTGATGATACGCCCTCTGGATATAGAGATGCAGGGGACAGTGAGGGAGACACCACTTCAGGTAAAGGGGACTACAGACAGGGGACTCAGTGTGGGTGAGGTAGTTCAGGGATGGGATCCACACTGACACTGTGACCTGAGTCCACTTCACTCCACTGTTTCCACACTGACACTGTGACCTGAGTCCACTTCACTCCACACTCTCCTCAATGTCTGTATCTGCAGCTTGTGTTTTACAAAAGGGAGGCTTGAACATACGATTTCTTTCTTCTTTCTACAATTTGATGTTTCAGAAATAAGAAATGAAACCATTCATTGATGTAAATTCTGAATGTAACACTTTTGATGGGAACAATTTTTTATTAATTTTATTGAAGTTTTTTTGCAAGAAACGTTTTAGAACCATTTTATGTGCTTATAATGTCTAATTTATTATATTAAAACTATCAATTAAAAATGAAGGAGCTCTTGGCAACTCACAATGAAAATATCAACCCCAATGGAAAGGGAAACTTAAATGTTTGTTATCAATATGTATACATTGGACCACACAAAGGAGAAAAGCCACTGTGGACAAATCCAGGCACAACATGAGACATCCTGAGTGTTATTTACATTTCCCTACAAATCAAGAGAAATTAAGGGTCCTCGTCCTGCAAGAAGGGACGGCTCGTTGAAATATACAGCATCGCTACCTCACTTAGAACTGCAGAAATGTTATAGCTACAGATTGTTACAGGCGTCTGGGTTCAAATGACAGGAAAGATGAAAGTTCAAACAATTCACACTTTGACAGGTGTGACAAAATGACATTAGAAAACTTATGATCATGAAATTCACTTCCTAAAATGATATCACAATGTTTTTGGACTGTGGGAGGAAACTGCAGCACCTGGAGGAAACTCCAAACAAACATGGGGAGAACATACAGACTCCACTCAGATAGAACAACACATCAGGAAATAAACACAGAGCTCCAGCACTGCGTGGCAGCATTGTTAACCACAGTGTCACCTGTAAAATAAGTATACTTCCAAAACAGCAGCATATAGTGTAAAACAATATTTTATAAACTTTCAGTCTGGATCTTTAAAAATTCATATAATTTTTTGTCAGCTGAAAATGTTAGGCTGCCTGCTTTTAGGGGGGAAAATAATTTTTCAAATTTACATGTAGATATTAAAATAACATATTTTCACATATAAATACAATTATAATAAAATATACAAACAAAGCCTTATTTTCTTTAATGATATGAGTTCTACAATACTGATACAGTATTGTACAAAATGGTATGATCTGAAGAATCGCCAGAGCACAATATATCAATTTGGGTGACACTAACAGAAGAGGGACACATCATGTAAAATCACAAGGTTTATTTTCAACAACAAAAATGTGCTTGAAAATAATTTGACAAGGAGGAAAACTTTCATGTATGGATACCAGTATTTCCCCAGTAGGTTTAAATGCAGCAGGGAACAGTATAACAGAAGGTCAGTGTCACTTGATATTGCATCACAGAGGCTGATCTCTTCTACATCATACCCACCACTTGCAGAAAGCCAGTACACATAATTGTGAGGGTTTAAATTCAGAGGGAAAAATAATTATCTAAATTAAATTTTATGCTGCACAGAGAATCTCACGTGTATGTGTAGCTCAGTTGGATCGATTGTCGTTCTAATAACTCCATGGTTGTGGGTTTGATCCCTTACAGGCCAGGAGATCTCCTTATCTTTTGCCAAAACCATTTGACCTTTCAGTCCATGGTGAAATATATTGTGTTGAAAAGATGCCACAAACTGTAGACAAATGCTAGTGCTGCAAGTGAAGAGGAAAGCATTCAAAGATTAATGAGTTTCTTATGTGGAGCGAAGATAAAGTGTCACCATTTGCATATGTGAGGCTTCCAAATCGGCTCTCTGTAAAGACGCTCAAATCCAGCCTGTTAAGTAAAAAATATTTTAGCTGGGGATCCTCAAATCAGGCTGTAGAAAAGAGCACCGTTAAACACCATCGGGAGTGCAGAACATGTGATAAAAGTGTTCTTTAAACAAAAAGTGAAAATAGTGAATTTGTCTTTCACTTATACGTTCATCGAAAGCTCAGTAAACGATAAAGCGTGTTTACTGAGCGAGAGACTTGTGTTCTGAATTCTCATCAGATTAACCGGTAATACAGCTACTAATAAAGGTTTACATTAATCTTAATTATTAATAAATTACACTACGCGAGTGGTGAATACTGTATGTTTGTTACTTTGTGACCATATTATTTCCACTACATTCAGAACAGTTCAAAAGCGATCGACTGTTCCACTACTGAGCTACTTAAACCCTGTGAAGAGGTGGTTTAAGTTAGTCTCCTACATCAGTAAGATCTAATGGGCAGCAGATATTATTTTAGGTTTGTTGCAATTGAGAACAGGTTTAGTACAGAGCTGTTGACAAATTTCAGCAGCCAGGTTCGTAGCAATGACCCATTGTAGGGTCATTGCCAATCAGCCACAAGAAAAAAAAAAAACATCATTTGTGCCTTTATTAAAAAAAAGGAAAAACAGAGTAGTAGTTCATGTGGTAATTTCAGGTACAATGTAAGAACTTAAGTTAACTAGTCCCACAGTAATGCGTGGGGTCCTATCAATAGAAAAAAAAATACTTGTAACCCAAAAACACAACAACCACAATGCGAGAAGCCTTCCGGGAACCTCGGTAAATCACTGTAGTAGTCTAACGACTACAGAAAATAAAATAAAAAAATACTTAAGGGAAAACAAAAAGAACATTAAAAACAAATCTGGGAAACAACAAAAACACAGAATCTAATGTGAGAGCTTTTTCAAGTCTTTGGTACCCCATACTTTGGCTTCCTTAGTCCCAGTAGACCTCTCCTCTATCTATCTGTGTACAGATCAGCTGGGGGTCCACAGCTGATGGGAATTTAAGAAGTGACGTGCGTCAGCTGCAAAGGAAAAAGTATAGGTTTATTCCATGCTGAAAAGAGAAGGAAACACAACGTGGACCCTTCTTCGGGTCTGACGTGGAATAAACCTTTACCTGTTCCGTTGATGTTAATTTAGACCGGATCTCCAGAAAATACCTAACAGGCTACAATCCCGTTAGATAAGGTGTTAAGGACGACCTATAAGTAGCAGTATCTAAAGTGTACAGTTGCTTTCAGTAGCTAAAGACAGGCTATACTGCTCCAGGTGAGGCTCGAACTCACAATCTCGGCATGACTCTGCTGTGCACTGCTGTATAAGTACCGCTCGCTGACCGATTGCGCCACTGGAGCCGCGTAAACTACTTTCCCTTCACACACTCACGTTGCACAAACACAGGGTGAAAACGGTTTCGGCATGTTTTCCGTCTCTCCGTGGGAGAAAGGGACAGTAAAAGAGCGAGGAAACTACAAGGGAAGAAAATGAAAAAATAGTGCTCACTGCAAAAGAGGAAGGAGAGAGATGGTCAGACACGTAAATCAGCCCGGCGGATTTACACAACAAATTTGTCATTTGTAGTGACATTTATGAGTCTTCATATGTCTGAAACTGTCCAGTTTGTATTTTCGTTTCAAAAATCCAGTAAACTTGAATAAGACAAGAAGGCACACACTGCACATCTGCGGAACATCATGTCCGATGTTTACAGTGACATCAGAGATTGAAAGCGAAGTCGTTTTTTATTAAAAGTTCAAGGAAACCTGAATATGTTTGCTAGACGTATTTCAGAATCACAGTGAAATGTAGTACGATTGCTGCACAGATCTGCAGTCTGCAATTAGAATACGGTTTGTGCGTTGTATAAAATATGCCATTCAAAACTTTTCTAAAACTGCAGAGATACATTTCGGAATGCGTCTTCCTGTAAAAATAAAATATCTATTTTATTTGACGGGCGCTATAAGCAGAGTCTGAAGCCAGCTCCACAGAAGAACTATATTCAGTGGGCCAAAAAAGTGAGTATTTCACTAAGTGAACAATTACTGTACATCATAATCATATTTGTATTACTTCTCCTGCCATTGCAATTTGTGCACAAAGATTTTTTTTATTTATTTTCAAAATGTATTAGCCTTGATGGGAAAGAAAATTAAGCTGTGGGCGCGGTGGCCAAGTGATAAGGCGTCGGTCTCGTAAACCGAAAAGCGCGGGTTCAACCCCCGTCCGTGCCTGGTTTGCTTACCACGACTTACCTTTATCTAAATCGTCAATTGTCTTGCAATGTAGAAATCTCTGTAATAATAAGAAAAGAACTGTCAGTAGTAGTTAATAATCCTTTGACAAAGCAACGGGCATCCTCCACCGCTTGTCAGGATGGCTGAGTGGTCTGAGGTGCCAGCCTCAAGAACTCAATCGTGTGTAGTGACAGTTGTTATTCACAACCCGGATTTCTATGGAAGCCCGTTTCCGCCAGGGAGTAAAAAAAAAACCGCTATGGTATCTCAGAATTCCGACTTTATATCTCACATTTGCGACTTCGAAATAGCCCATATTTCAATGTCTGTCCTTTTGTTATTGTGACGGATTCGGGTTCTAGGGCTTGTGCCCTCGCAGTTCCCACCCTAGTTCGTGCCTCACTGCATTGGCTCGAACCCAGGTCTTGCCAGCTGAGCTAAAGAAGACCTTTTTTAAGTAAAAAAGGACATACAATGAGATACCATAGCGCGATTTTTTTTTACTAGATAGCCGATGTACGTTTTCATGAAAACTCTCTTTAAAGCGATTACAAGTATCTTGAGCAAATCTGCGTCATATTTTAAAAAAAAAAAGTTTAGCTCAAGATGCAACAGGAGTATAAATGAATTCTCCCGCCCTACATTCCAAGATATGGAATCTTATTTTTCTTGAAGTTTCTGATGTTGGTCGATATTGGAAATTGCCCGGTGATATCGACTCAGGTAGTCAGTTGTTACGTGCTGTAATTCGATACATGCAAAGCATTTGTATTCCCTCAAATTATTAATAAGGTCAAAAATGTATTAAACATTACATGCCACTTTTTCTCTAGATGATGTTCACGATGGAACAGTGAGAAAGGCGTGCCTAGATGTGCTTGAACCAGCACCATACTATCATTTAAGTCCCGACCTGACCGCACTGAGCAATGGTACGACAGAGACTCCAACGGGTCGGTTTTCTCCTTTTACAGTTTTGGGGAAAAAAATTATCTGCACTTTTAAGCAAGTATTTTATTTCAAATTTTGCAAAGTGTAAGTTTTTCTTGAAAAACGTTGTTTCAGAAAGAAACTGAGTTGACGGAATAGCCCTGTCAGTAGAATATTGAACTTTTCATCTTAGCTAGTTCTTCTGTGGAGCAGGCTTCAGAACTCTACGTACAACGCCTTTGATGTCATTTTATTTTTACAGCAGCCGCATCCGGAAAGTTTTTTTTTTACTTTTTATTTGAACAACAAAATAGATTCAATATAAACAAGAGCACTTATAACATAAGTAGAATCGTCAGGGGTACATAAAATAAAACAATTACACTTTCTGAAAACGATTAAACCAGGTAAATCAAGATAAGGTCCGCACAGCTTTAATGTTCTTATATTTCGAAAGAGTCTGTAATTACCCCTTTTCGTCTATTTTGAACTATTCAAACTTAGAACTCGTACCAGACGATTTCACTCTACGTACAGTATATCTCATTTCGTAACGAAGATGTATTTCCTGTCTTAGAAATGCTCTGGGCAGTATGTCTTACACGCACCTAAAGTATTCTAATCGTGGACTGCAGATCTGTGATATAGCCGAATTCGAGGGATCCAGCAATCGTACTGGATTTGACTGGGATTCTGAAATGTCTCTTGCAAAGGTATTTGGGTTTGCTTGAACCTTTAATAAAAAAGTGATCTGAGACTTCCTAGCTTCCAGTCTGTAATCTCACTGTAACTAAACTAGGATGTGATGTTTCGCAGATGTTCAGTGTGCCTTTACACTTGGCATGTTCAAGACTATTCGTTGCGTGAGCTCCTCACTGCGTGTCCTGTACTGTATTGTGATTTCGTTGAGATTATCTACGAGGAGTACAGCGACTAGAACGCCTTGAACTTTTTTTTTCACTATATAAAAGAAAACGCTAAAGCACATACAAAGTAACTAACATTTCCTATATGTAGATTTTCTGATTATGTCTCTACTTCACTTAAATTCCTTAGTGACAGGAAATTCTTTCCGATATTTGTTCTGGCGCGGTTATTGATCCCATACTAAAGATTATTTTTATAAAGAACATGTCACCTGCAAACTGGTATCGGGAAAGTTTTATAATATTACTTTTTATTTTAAAAAAGTAAATTTATCATAACCTATATGATTTCTTACCAGCGTGGAGCTCGAATTCACAACCCCGAGATTAAGTGTTCGGTACTAGTTGCGCCACAGAAAATTGAAATCTCTGATTTATATTAAATACTGCGGCTCCTGTCCTTTTCTTCTCGTCAGAGAAGAGGTCGGTCTGGTCTCCAGTTTACCAACGATTAGCTCAGGCAGTGCTCCTTTGTAAAGCAGTGTTGGTTCACATTGCTTATACTGTATGGGGCAACACATCAACTCGATGATCGTTCGCTGTACACGCATGCCCCCCTTCATTGAAATAACATAGACAAAGGAAACTCTCTTGTCTTGGGCTGCTGTCACGCGGATTCAAAGCGCGGGTATTGCGGTCACAGCACAAAGTACTGACCACTATACCATCGCGGCGAGCTGGGACAGACTATCCTTAATTTTATTCAAATGCTCACAGTGTCTTTAATCTGATGGATTCATATACCGTGCTCATGAGAAAGTCACAAACCTGTCATCTACACACTGTTCCCAGAGCTGGATAGGTTATTCCAGATTCTACAGCTCTCTAGCAATAGTGGAAATCAGGCTACAGAAATGGAGAAAATCTCTTCAAAATGTGGAAATATAATCCCGAGACGAGTCCTTTCTCAAAGGTCAACTCTGCTTGCAAATCACCCCTCCCCACATCGCGCAGTGTAGCGGTTATAACCTTCTATTAACACACCAAAGGGCATCAGTGAGAAAGTGGGCAGAAACAAAGCGATCTCTTTCATTTTTACGTTTTGCACGCCTGACGGGGTTTTACGGTGCTCTTTTCTACACTGAACTGATCATTTCGACATCGTAAGGCAAGAGAGACACATTTCTATGTAATCAGGAAACCAGGAATCCTAACCGTTAGCCCCTTAGTGCCACAAAGAAAAAAAAACGTTTCAACAAGATAAAATTGCAGGATAAACACATTTTTTTTCTTTTTCGTAGCGTTTGTGTTTTGTTTGATTTAGCTAATTTTATACACTTTATTTCTGACACATGACTAGAGTATATTTAATACAAGAGCGCTGAACAACAATTTTCATCTACCGTATTGTAATGTTTTTTTTTAAAAAAAGCAAGTTAAATGGATATATAGTAAATGTTTTTCTTTCATATAATAGTGTTTATGGTCTGAAAAACGTCATTCATTATTTAACGGACATTTGGTATAATTAAAAAAAATTCACGAATGTTAACATTTTTTACAATAACGTGTTCTATTGTGATCTTGCGCCCCGTGCAGCAATATCACCAGACAGTTTAATGGTCTGTCGTCCTTTTACAGTTCTGGGTTTTATTCTGTCTTCAGATGCACCAGATGTATTTTTAAAGTACGTATATAACAATTCTGGTGGAGCGAGGCATTCTGATTAATTCAGATTCACTCTTCACGTGTGTTATAGATATCATCTAATGTCTTTGTATCCACGCAAAACCTCGCATGAAAGTGAAGTTGATAAACTTTGCTTGTGACATATTTAACAAGGCACAGTGCCAAACTATTAAAATACATCAGAAAAGTACCCGAACTCATCTAATTTATGTATTTGAAACGAACGGATGGGAGACTTTAATATGGCGTTCTGCAAATTCACTTGTAGGAGTTTTCGGAAGTCTGGACCCAGATATACAGTGAGGGAGGAGTGCTTGACTTCCTGCTTTCAGCTCGTGCATTGTTTCTACTTGTGACCACCAACAGAGAGAGCTTTACCGGTTCAAGAAACGTCCCGGGAGTTTTCTGGGTTAAGAGGGAAGAATAAATGTAATAAATGGAGATGTTATTGCCGCTGGGCAGTATGAAAGCGGTTTAGCGAGGCGGTGGTGTGTAGAGGGAAGAGATGTGCATTCCGCACGGGGAACGCAGAGCAATGAGTCGCACCTGCTGCGCGCTGAGTCCTGTCCTATATAACCGCTGAGCCCGGACACACAGCGTCTCTAGCCAGTGCTGGCGATTCAGAAAGGGTAGTTTTTTTTTAATAATATTTCAGAAGGTGTAGAAACTGACTCTTTTGCTCAGTTGAGGCTATAGGAGTCTGTGTTTTTTTTTCAGGCTGTTGGGAGTAGCGTTTATTATATTTTTTTTCCTCAGAAACCGTATCAGTGGGCTGAATTTCAGTTAACCGCCTGGTTTTGAAAGATCAAGAATGAGTCAGGGAAGACAGAGGTAGAGACTAATGGAAGTTATGAAAGCCATTAATGGGTTGTCTCTGCTTGAGCTTGATTTAGACTTCAGTAGGGCAAAGTCTAGGGGTTAATTTCAACAAACTAGAAGTGAAGTATTCACAGGAGATCAACCTGTGTTTAGTACGCAGCTGTGGTCTGAAGTTGTGCTCCACCTTAAGTTCAATTGCAACGAACGTTACTGCTGTGCTTAATCCGCAGCACCGTACTAAACCTGTTCTCAATTGCAACGAACACAAAGTAATAGTTGTTGCCCTCTAGAAGTGACTAAACTAGTGACTTATTTTAAACCACCTCTTAATATGGCTTGAGCAACATTGTACCGTACTTGGTGTAACGAAGAATCGCATTAGAAGGCTCCAGAATATACAGTAGTGGAAATAATAGTTACCACGTACTGGATTTATGCATCCGTCGCTTGAAAACATTGTAATATTTAATTAAAATCGCTTAACACTCATACCACATTTATTCATAATGAAGTTGATTAATGTGTGTATTTACAAAAGTGACATTTACTAATTATGTTGAATGTTAATCATTACTAGTAGCTGTGAAGTTTAAGGTGCTAGGGAGTGAAGAGAACAGAACTTAAGCTATTATTTATATAAATGTAGCGTGAGGCTTTAATGTGTTCTGTAAAATCGAGGAGTCAACTGGATAGATTTGTTAAATATTTTAGTGATGGGTCTCCATATTTGTGGTTATCAGAGGAAAGCAGGGATGAGGAGGAAATAGGTTGCACCCGAGCATGTTAAAGGAAAAAACATAAAAGTGATTTATGTTGGTTTACAGTCCCTTTTCTGTCCTGTGGCTGTGATCCAATGACTGTGTTGAAACAGCCAGGGTTGTGCTAGCTCTTGATGGACTGGTATGCAAACCAAATGACAGACAAGCAAAGCGTTGTTTTACAATTCTGAAAGCTCGTTCAATGTGGCTTCTTGTGTTTTTATGACTCCCGTTATAGCGCTGGTCTTCTAATTTTGTTGGATTGTGCATGGGTGTCAGAAGATACCATCATAAAGGATAAGCACGACTTGGCAAAACAACATGCCAGCAAGCACTTCCCCACTTTGAAAGGAAGATGTTGGAACTGATTAAAGAGCTTAATCTGAACTGACACAGGAGAGAGAGAGAAAAACAAAGTTCTGAAAAGTAAGCACAAGGCACACCCTGCTAAAGAAATGTATTGCCTTAAAAAAATGCTTAGAAGGTCAGAGGAACAATTGTTTTGTTGGGTTTTTTTTGCTCAAGTATTTTTATAAGTCTAATTTCCAGCTCTGTTAAAAATAAAACTTAACTTTACTGGTTATTAGTCGGTGTCTTTTGTGACGATTTAGCTATAACAATGGGTTTGCTTATTCATCTGGAGTGTTAAACAAAATTAATGCTGCAATAATACAGTAGTGTTTAATTTCAAATGCACAGCTGCAGTTCTCATTTCTTTCATGACTAATTACAATTGGGTATCTCATTAATAACAATGTAGCCTCATCAGGTGAATTGTAGCCTAAATTTAATTCTTAAATTAAAAACTTACTGATTTGCCAGGAAATTTAGTTTGAATATAAAAAAGAAACAGAAAAGTAATTGTATATTAACATGGCGTATGTATTATCCTACTAATCGGAAGTGTTCTGATGCACAGTCCCCTGCAGTTCAGGCTAATTAGTACAACAACGCCGAACCGGATTAAGCACAAGTTGAGCTGAGCTCCAACTTTGTTCCACATGTTTTTTGCTGCAATTGAACTCGGAGTGGGAGATCTCCAGAATGTACCATACTAAATTGGTACGCGGCTGTGTTGTCACTCGGGAAGTCCATTGCAATTGACCCTATGGGTTTATATACATGGGTTTCTCTACATCCACTACCATAAGGGAGGAATGGTGAGTTAGAGGGAGGGCACCAGTTTGGCTTATCAAGAATACACCAAACTGAGTAGAACTGCAGATCCAATCATTCAAAATATGCAAGGTATGCTGCAGTAAATCGCAGTGCTCGTTCCGCAAAGAACTGTAGGATACCGCATGATGTATCATAGTAGGGTGAAATATCTTGTAAAACCACCAGGTGGAGCTATGAAAGCTCTCATGTGGAGCATTTGGTCTGTTGCCAGAAAACACTTGGTTTTGAATCCCTGTCAATGCTGAGGGACAATTGTTTGTCAATTACAGAATTTAACAGTCTGAACGGTATATGCAATTTAATAATTTTAAGCTTTGTATAACATTGTTAAACATTAAACTGATTAAAATGTACAGTGAAGTGTTATAGAGGACACATGTGTATTGCCTTTTACATTTAAAAAAACATTCATTTTAATGTGATATGAAAGATATTAATAATAAATAACACTGGATAGGCTGTAAGCTCAAAATAGTACTGTAGTCCACTTTCTTTCTAAACATCTGCATCAATTTGTCTCATTCACCTATGATTACTTAAACATTTTGCCTGCCCTTTTCAGCTATAGCTTTTTTTAACCCAGCTCCTGGCATGAGTTTTCCTTTAACAAAAACATTTCTTTGAAAAACTAAAATAATAAATTATACTGCTTTGTTGCTATTTCTAAATATCACAACATGTTCAAAGTTAAGTGATTTATTAATAACTAATAATTTCAAACTGCTTGTATTCTAAAATTGTATTTTGTTTGGGGTGATTTGTCACAAACCTCAATTTATTAAACATCTGAGATAGGGTGTTCCAGACCTCTGTTTACTTTCTGAAACTCCATCGATATTTCCTGTTTTCACACAGATAAGAATAAACTGCATGTGCAAATCTTTTCACAGGCGGAAAGATGTTCTGTGCTCAATAGCTCTTTAACACAGTACGCATTATGTCATATCTTTAAGCATCAGTTGAAGCATTCTGAAGTCTGACAATCGTAAAAAGTTACCAAATAGTATTGGTGAAACTGTTACCTGTCCTGGATAAAGCGATTAGAAAATAGTTGGATTTACACGTGTAAGAAACTTTCTGATTTTAATGGGATACGGAAGATATTAATAATAAATGACACTGGATGGTCTAAATGGAAAATATATAGAGGGGACATGTTGAGTCTTTTCTTTTCAGCTTGAAATTAACTTTTGCCTACTACTGTATATTCCATTGCAGCCATTTTAATGCAACACAGCTCCATACTTCTCACAAAGTCTAGGCTAGGTGTTACACCCCACTGTGTTTATGTAGATTAGACAGTTCTACTGGGGGAGGGGAAGGAACTTTCAGTTTTCTGGTGTCATTGTTGGCCTTTAACATAAGGCAACCAGCAATCAAATGTCCTGTTTTTTCTTAAGTTCAAAACAGCATTTTGTTTATCCTATCATGTATCAGTTTCCAATCACACAAAGTAAGTTTTGGGAATCTCCAATTTACCATGCCTATGCGTTCGCGGAGAATGCAAGGCAAGGCCCTTTTGCCTCTGGACCAGTCGACATTTACGGATGTGGTTCACTCCCAGTCACAAAATTACAAAACAGAAAAGCGGCGTAGTGGTCGGCTCTGGCTGTCCCCTCTGTGCCGACACACTGCACATTCAATCCCCCCCTCCTTCTCTTGACTGATGGACAAAAGGTGGACATCTGGGAGAACTGTACATGGCATTGGCATCTGTGAATTCTGCTGTGTAGATAGTGCTTCCTGAGGGGAGAGAGACAGTGGGGATGGCATCAGCCAATTCCTGGGTGGTGGTGAGCAGAGAGGACAGGACGGAGAGTCCTGAGGCAGTGTGTGCTCTGCTGGGGGTGGAGGGCTGTGTGGAGATATGCATTGCACCAGGCACAGCAACCTGTGTGGCAGGGAGGGGCACTTTTCAGGAGATGAAGTTCTGTTTGGAGACCCGCTGCTGTCGTAAACACTCCAAACAGGTGCTCTTGCTCTTTTTACAGACTGGCACCCTGGCCAGTGGCTGAAAACGGAGACCCACAGCCTGTGGCAAAATAACAGAATCTATGTAAGAAATAACGTCACACAGGAGTATTCATCAGTTGCTGAAGAGACATCAAAATCTTTTATTTTCATCCATCTTACCGCTTTCTTTTTTACTGTTCCTATAGTCTTTGAAGATTGTTTGGTGTGTGCGAGGTTTCCTGAAGAAGAGGCTGTGAAAAAAACATTTATTATAAATTATACATTCTAGCACAGCAAAAATACCTTGGATTTTGAAATATAATCGGGTATTTCAAATGAAACCCCTTCGCACTTTTTCAGGCCAGAGTAGCTGAAGCACGACATCTCTTCCTGTAAAAAGTCTTTACCAAGACTCTAAATATCTGACTTTCAGTTTGAAGCGGTACAATGGATTCCAGGTCACATTCGTTCTTGATTCAGGATATATATGAGTGTGCTAATGGTTAAAACTGTGTTTACATGAGGTACAAGCGGTAACATTTTCATTCCGAGAAGAAAGCCAGTCTGTGCGCATTTCACAGCGTGCAGATTGTCAGGAACAACAAACCCACAGTGCCAGCAAACCTATCGATAGCCTGTAGGTACCGTCATTGACTTGGGTAAAGTAAGCGTTCAAAAACGATTTTGGCACACCTGTAGCATTTTCACGAAACCTCTTAGGGTTAAGAAAACACTTACTTTGTGTGCAAACTACATTGTGACTGTTTTCACAGCCTTCACTATGTCATTTTTAAGCCATTTTTTTTACCACGCACGAATATTCTTTTGTCCATATCTTAGCAATGGAAACACAGAAAGCCTTCAAACCAAATGCATTTTAAAAACCATGACTTTTAACACCCTCTACATCAAACTATTAGTGAGCTAATTATCTTTTTAAACCTCTGGTTTTTCATTGATGTGTAACTACGCACTAACTGGAACCCGGGGGACTGCTGTGTACACACGTTCGCAATGCAAGAAATACTGCTCAATACGGCTTTGTGTGAAAAACCAGTATATCACCATAGGAAGCAGGACAGTGCAGTCTCCAATTACCCAGACTGTATGCACAGGAATAAAGCTTTGTTTGATTTCTGAAACCCTTTCTTTATGTCCTGTTTTCATTCAGGTAAGGGTCAACTATATATACACTAAAATGTTGACAGCGGGAAAATTAAAAATATTCTTTACTCAGCAGCTTATTTAAAACAGCTCCAATGATGTTCAAACAGATTTTTACACAGAAGACTAACACAGCTTTGCATTCTGAATCTCATTTTCTCTTTTAATTTAATTATTTTATTTTTAATTATTAAATTATTGCTTTTAATTATTGTGGCATTCTGCGCTGGGATAGGGGTATGCTGTTCACAAACCAATAGCATTTAAACTACAGCACCCACAATGCTGCAACCAAATGTTTTACACACCAGACAGCCCCCCTCACCTTATACAACCTTGCTTGGGGTTGTGAAACCTTTTTTTAAATTATTTTTTCAATACAGCACCATTAAACATGCAATACACTGGGATGGGGGGTGCTATTCATGAGTCAAAAGCTTCATCACAACATCTGAAAATTTTAGATTTGACATTCTTTTTATTTCATGCTTTCTTTTAGTTTTTCCTAATTTCACATTTTAAATAAGCTGTATCTGTAGCAAATCACAATGAAGGTGTGGTATGCAGATGTGACTGTGTAACCATCAGGCACGAAGGAGAGAAACAAAAAACTGCAAAGGAGAAAAAAAATCTCTGGGGGTCCAAGGCCTGATGGTTGACCTCCCCTCCAGGTATTACAAGTAGTTACTAGAAACAGTTCACATGCACCACCATGCAGATTGACACGGTGAATTCTATTTGCTGTATTATGTCAGGCTAGATGTTAATGTTGAGTATGTCCCATCCACTGGGTTGAGCAGTACAGGATCTTGAGTTTTGTAGGGACTCATATCGGCTGGGTTCCTTGCTTCAGAAATCCAGGAGGATCCCTTGTCATGGGAGACAGAGCTCGATATCAACCAAAGGCACCAAAGAGAGAACAGTGGCAGGCATGGTGTGGAGAAAAAAAAATGGGTTAGACACAGAAAAAAACAATTGCAACGTGGTTTTCTACTTACCCACTTGATATCTGTTTCTGCACCTCCTAAAGAATTAGATCACTCAGGATCAATACGACTACAGAGATGATGTAGAAGACTACAGCATTGTTAAATATGCTTGTAGGTATGGGGCATCCTTAATAAGGTCTGACATATTTCTACAATTTAGGGGCTGTGTGCCTAAATGCTCTGCTACCTGCTCGCTATTATTAACGTAATCTGTTCATTGATCTAGACAGCATCCTGCAAATGCCATAATCTTACTGGAAGAAAAGGATCACTTTGGTGTCTAGGCTGTTCTTTTTTGATGAGTCTCCAAGCCTGGAGATGTACACGGTATGATATTGAAAGTCAGTGGGGTTCGGACTTCGATGATGTGATTGTGTTTTATTGTTTCGGTTAGAATCCTTATAGTACTGTGTCCTGTCTGAAAGGTACTGTAGAGATGGTACTATTTGGGTAACCTAATAAGGAATCACGTTAGATACACCTCTGTTGGATAGAAGCCAGTTTTCTTTGATCTTTCTTACATCGGAGTGGAATAAATCATGTCATAGTGACATACTGTTGATTTAGAATTCTTTGCACTACTACTTTGATGTTAACACTGTGTAGTGATCATATATAAAAGGGACTGTGTTGTGTTATGATGAACTTTTTTACTGTTTTTATACATACTTTGTTTGGTTTCTGGCAATAGATAGCAAATGGTTTCTAGTGATTTTTTTCATTATTTTTTCGCAAAGTGTCTGAAAGTTTACTCTTACTCAAGAGATTTTTGGGGGGATATTGAAACTTGTACTTACGTGTCTTTTGGAGGTGAGTTCTGCTGAGAACACGTTGACAGTCTTCTTGAGTTTCCAACATGTCTATTATGTAATGCTTGGGAGTAGGGGGTGGTTGCTCACTCATCAACAGTGCCTGAAATATAAAACCGTAAGGAGGGTTACGAACTGCAAAGGATCCAAAGAGTATAAATGGGTCACAGATCAAGATCTAGGTATTTGCAGAATTTGCCAAATCTCTCTTGATCAAACTCTTTTTTTCTTACTTTGTGTTTTTATTGCAAGACATTATATTGTTTCTGTGCTAAGTGGCAAGCTCTTTTAGGTGTTCATGGTCGTATCTTTGTTTCTATATTATTGGAAAAAAACCTAGTAATTGATTTGATGCATCCATATCTAATCATCAATCTGATACACAGTAATTCTATCTTCGAGATGCCTGTGTCATGTAATAAATTGCACAGATTATCAATAATCTTTTATGCCTTTTTATGCCTTCTTTGGACTGTTTTTTGAAAAGGTATCTCTAATTTATAGAACCATTAATGCCAGAAGATAACCCTGAAATCCAAACTTCCTAACAATAACAAACAATTATAACATCCACTGAAATATGTCATCCTATGTTTCTGTTGAATCTAAAACTACATGTCCTGCTTAAAAAACCCTTTCATAGTGATAGTTTGCATGCAGAGCATACTCACCAAACTGGGGTTGGCAAAATGTACATATCCATGTTACTTCATTCTTTGCACTTTCATACTCTTCTTTTGAGATGCACAATTCATGGAACCAGTTTTCACAACTGTCACACTGGACCTACACAGAGTAAACCTTATATTAGTTCAGCTATCACATTTCATTGGCATGTTTTGTTATTATGTGCATACATTACACATAATAATGTTACGACCCCAAGTATCTAGGGGTAAAGGGGTGTAACATTTAGAATAATTCTTTTGGAAGCAGGTGGGTTCTAGTAAGTGACTAGGAAGCGCGATAACAAAGGTGGGTGTAAAAGTGATGATTTTAAGTTAAATAAGTGACTGGTAAGACACGATAACACACAGGGGTAAGGGAACTAGAGTGGTGCCAAAGAAAAGAAAATAACCAAACAAAATGGAGCTGGCTAAAAAAAGTGAGGGAAAGCTAACCTGACTGCAAAAGAAAACCCGAAACACACGGTCTTCTGCGTCTTCAACACCCTAGCTAACCTCCCCTGACTACTCAAAACCATACAAGAAAAATGGCACTCACCCGTACTTAACTAGTGTTACTAATACAAAATCAATTAAGTGTGTAGAATGTACCCAACAACCTGAACTAACCTTATACACAAAAGTTTACACAAAAACACAAGTGAACTAGGAATACAAATAAGGGAAAACGAGAGTAATCGACAGGAACAGGGTACAAAAGAACACAAAGGTTGAACATGTAACACGTTAGGGCAAGGTAATGGCAAAACAAGGACAAACACAAACAAACGAAAGTACAAAGAAATTAACAGAAAACAACAAACCAACAAAGTCGAAACAATAGCGAAACAAAGCAATAACCACAATTAAAAGAAGCAAAGCAAAACCAAGCAGGACCAAAGTCAAATGAAAGGCTCTTCCTTCAGAAAACCTCCATGTTAGATAGTGAATAAGATGCACTCTGGCTGAGAAGCTAATTGATCATGATGTCATACGGAACAGTGGTGTAATGGTGGGCCAATGGGGGCCAATGGGGGAGGGAGAACAATCAAAGGGTCAGCAGTGTGGAACATAAAAAAAACACAGACCACACACTGGGACGTAACAATTACACATACAGATAGAGATGATGTTCACTTTCCCAGTTTGTCTGCGGCACCAGTGTTTCTCCACACATCAGACACATGTCCTGGAGAGGAGCTATAACAAACATGCGAAATAGATTGATTTCTCCAATGTTGTTATCTACAGATCATTGTTGCATAATTGAAGACAGTTTGATAGAGACCTTTTCCTGATTAGGTGTTCTACTGCTTCTTAAACCGCACATTGTCATGTCTCAGAATACTCCTGTCAACACCTGTTACCCTTTTTTGGGTCAGCGTGTGTTGCTATGACTTTAAGGGGGCACATGATAACACAGCTATGTTCAACCAGTTTGTTTCACTATGGGCAATCAAGACCCACACTTCTCCCAGAATATGGTTGTGTTAACCACAACGAAGGCCAAAGTGTCTTTGAATTTTAACTGTGCGAAATGTGATTTAATTAACTTTTCATCACTGTGTTATATAGTACAAAAAGAATACCCAAATGAGTTCTGCATATAAATAATTTGAGAATCTTTTTTCATTCAGACTTGTTACATAGACAGAACATGCTTCAGGAATACAACATACACCAATAAACGCAGGCAATGATGATCAAATGGTACAATACCTGAAGCTTCAAGAATTCTGATTGACAGGTCTTCCCGCAACTTTCTTATTTCTTTGGCGCTGCTGTTCATCTCGATGTATGTTGGATTATCCGGGAAATTGTTCACGATGTCTGCGCCCATCTAACAGTCGAAGGTTTGTCACAATTATTATTTCCCTAAAAATATCTCATACAATAGTTTTGAGACAGTCCAAAATTTCTGCATGGAAAGGTTATGCTGACCTGCATCACAAAGACCCCACAGCTTGAGGCATCTGCTTGCTTGGTGTGACCAATCACGCTTGGGTGCCAGATGATATTCAACCAGTCTTCTTTTCCTAGGACGTTCCTTCGCATCTTGAAAGTCCCTGTGAATCAAAATAATAGGTTATTGATAAATGAGGACATATTTGTCATGCTGAACTTGAACCTGAAATGTATGTGTGCCCCTGCAGAATTTCACCACGAAACCAATGCTTGATTTCTTACCTGAAACTTTTTGCCGCTGCAGTGGAGTCTGCCATCTCGTCACTCCCCATAGGGTCGACCACAAAGACTCTCTGGGATGGAGCACACAGATACTGCAAGAAACAAAGGGCCCATCATCAGACATGAAGTTGCATTTAATGTGGGGCCAGACACACAGGCAGTTTCAGGAGTTTAATGTTGTGGAAACAAAAGTTTTTGATATTTAAATATTTTATTTATATTTATATTATTTAACATGTAATATTTAGCAAGCCTCAGCAAAGACAGTCAGGAAATGACCTAACAGTTCTTTTTTTTTTCCTACATGACACTTTAACCTGCTTGGTGTCACGGAGGGGGTGACTGCGGAGGATAGGGATTCTATGCGGAGCTCTTCGGAAGGGTAACGATAGGCGAAGGCGTAGTCGGAGAAGTAGCTGAGTCCAAAATCCGGGTAGTCGTAGTAGGAGCGTCGATACAGAATCGGGAGGCGTAGGCGTCGTCTGGAAAGAAGAGCAGGGTCCAAAATCCAGGAGTCAAAGAGTAGTATCGCAGAATGTAAACTAGGAACTAAGCTCAGGGAGAAGATCTCAATCGTGAGCACTTAAAGGGGGTCTGGTGGGGGTTTAAATAGAGGAAAGATTGGTGCGTGCACATTTGGGATGGGAGGAGCTCGTGGGAATGCATGAGCGCCTGCCTGCGGGGGTGCAATTCATGACACTTGGTTTTCTGTTTATTACACAGCAGTATTCACAATAATATTTTAGGAAAAGTGCACTGTCACTATTGCCTTGGATACTCACCATCCATGTCCGCCTTTTTTAACAGGAGAGGAACCAATACATTGTGATTTTGTAATTTTTTTAGATGCAACAGGGATAATCACTTGAACTGTGTAATGGTTCCAAGTGTAATTATAAACCTACGCTGTTTTGGATTACCTGCACCACACTTACCAACAATTTCCAGTGGATACCAGTGTTAAAAAAGCTAATAATGGCTTCATAGTTTTCAAAGTTGACCTGTAATGAAAAGAATGGCAAGATTAGTACAACAGGCTGCCTCACAGGGATGGTGTGCTACCTTTGAATTTTGATTTCTGACTATAAAGGTAGTTTCTTTAGGCAGCACCATGGGCACAATTGTGACCTGTTTTGATTGCTTGTAGCTCTCCTTGTTTCTCTATTGATAAAACAAGCATCAATTAGTGAAAAACCATGTTTGCCCCTCACTAATGTAATCCATCAACATTTGTGTTTGATGTTCTTACTTTGGACAAACGTTGTCTAGCCATGCGCTCTCTATTCCCACTCATGATTACACTAGTTGTGTAGTGGTTCATTAGGAAAACCCTCTTCCCCAAGTCCATCGATTCTTTTGCTACTTGAAAGTAACACTCAATGGTCTTATGGAAAAAGCAAACACAATTGAAGAAGATGTGATTTCATGCACTCACACACATTTGATTACACAAAAGCTCAGAAACCTTAACAAATGCATGCAATCAAACACTTTCATCTTACCTCGCCTATGAGCCACTCATCTGGTTTCAGAGACACAAACTCCGAGTGTCTGAGAATATATGTGTCTGCACTGTGCATGGATGGCAAAACTGCAACCACTAATTCACTCGGATTGATGTTCCAAAGGGCGTGAACCTAAAAAAGATTTACCAAGCCAAAAGCATACACAAGAGATCACTGGAGCTAACATAACGAAAATTGAGATTACACACCACTGTCAAAAAGTATAACAAGTTAGAGAGAAACGACAAAGTACACCTACAGTAGTAGAAGATGACATTCATAAGCTCTGAAAAAGAAGTGAATGTCCACACAGAGAAATATTTGAAATACAAATCCTACCTTCTTTCTGAAATCTGTTTTCTCTTTTATAAGTTTTGAGATGGGGCGTGCATCACAGTGTGGTGTGATCACTTCAGCCATGCCCACGGCAGCTTGCTTGGGTGACACTTTCCCTTCTTCTTTGTGCTGCCATTCTTTACATTCTGTGGTTCCTGCTTTCCCCTGCTGTACTTGCAGGCCGTTGCTGTCATCTGGCGATTTTTCACTTGTTTCAATATTTCTATTGCTAACTTTTTTTTCCTGTTTTCTCATTTTTTGGGGGGATTGGAATTTTCTGTGGTGCACTGTAGAATTTATTTTTTGTTTCTTTGCCTACACCTGGTGCTCTCTTTGCCCATTGTTCCTGTGCATGTTCATGACGTGTCTTAGTGGTGATCAATGGTACCGTCAAAACCTTTTTGGGCAGAGCATTTTGGATTATATGTTCTCTGTACCGGCCTTGGAGGGATTGTCTCATTATCGTAATAAACTCTGCTGGCCTCAGTTTCCTCCTGTGCTGAAGTATTGAATGCTTGACAATGCCAAACCAGGTCTCAACATGACAATTAGTGGCTCTTGTTTGTGCTACCTCTGACATTGATATGTCTTTTTTGCTGTCTGAAGCATATCTTGCCAGGTCACCCAACATAATTCCACTCCACAGTGGAAATAATGCCATGTATCTTTGCAACAGAAATCTAATTATGTCTTCACAGAAATAGGGGTTCACATTGTGTTGTGTCCCATAGTCATCATGTCCTTGAGTTGATATGCTGTCTTCATAAATACCTTTGAACTCCACAGCGAAAGGAGAGCGGCCCAGGCTGCCTCTCATTTTTGGGTACAGTAACTCATCTGTGCTTTGACTTCTGCTTCCTTTTCCATCTGGTCTGGTGTGGTTGTTTGAGAAATGTAAGCATTAAGGAGGCAGACACTAGATTGGACTTCAGTTGTGAACCTCCTGCTTGAGAGTACAATGCACATGTGTTTGAAAACATTTCTGGCGACACTCAAAGTTGTGCTGTTTTGCAGGATGGCAAAGGAAAATGTTGCAAAGTCTCGCAGTCCTTTGTCTGTTGTTTTTTTACTAATTGCTTGAGAGACAGCCTTTGTGACATGGGCAGAGCAAAGGTGCAGAACAATGAACATCTGAAGTTCTGTGTACTTAAGTTTGCCTTGGCAGACTTTCATTGCACGATTTAAGTATGCATGGATGGTGTCCCCATTGAAGGCAAAAAGAACACTGTGAATCAGGGCCCAGCTGTAGTCAGTTTCTACATGCTGCACTCTCTTGGTAGTACATGTTGAGATGTCAAACATTAATTTCCGTAGCCAATGTTCTATACTGACAATGGTGTGGTCATTTGTCAACTTTTCAGACACAGGTAACGTAAGACTAGTACAAAATTATTTTGTTCTCCGATGGAATTTTTCTGACCACCCCTCCTGTCGCATCCAGGTAAAGGCTGACTTTCTCCTTCATCTTTAGATGGGCAATAAGAATTTGCATACTCTGTTCTGTGTAAAGATAGGCAGCAAAATGTGTCTAACTGCAAAATCTGTATATATCCTGGGAAATGGACAGCGTAGAAGTCGCATGCTTTCATATATTTTTGTGCCATATGTAATTCAATCACTGGATCATAGTGAATGCATTTACTGTTCCTGAACTCTGATGAGATGACTTTCAGGACATTCTGTGTTAGTGATTTAGATAAATTGCCTGCTGCAATTTCAGCAAGCGGAGTTCTGCTCAGGTTCCTGTAGTATACATTGCTGATTCCTTTTGTGAGGGCACGGGCAATCTTTCGACGATAAGGCTGACGTGTCGAAATTTTGTTTCCCTTTTACTGTGCTGTATTTGCCCTACTCGTACAACATCAATTGTGATGTCATCATTGCCCATTGGTTTGTGTCTTGTTGTCATTATGTATTTTACATTGCAGGACCTGAAGGTACAGACTGCTTTAATCATCAGAAAGTTTTTTTTTTCTGCTGTTCTCTTTCCTGATGTATTGGTATTTGAAGGCTATTGGGCGGCAAGGATTTATCTTCCTGAACTCGCTATATAACATCTGGGTCCATGGTCATCTTAGTTTAGATGTACCTTTTTAGAGATGGTATTTTTCTCCATTGTTCAGCCTTTAGACATACTTGGAAAGTTTTAGGCACAATCTTTCTTCATCCCCTTTTATCCTGAGGTGACGTCCCAGGCAAGCTTGCCCACTGGGAATATTCACTGTGCTCTTCAGGCTTTTTTTCTGATTCTACACAGATTTTTTCTCCCTCTAACATGTCACCACTGTCTGTGCTGCCGTGTGCAGCCCATGCATCTTCTGTATCTTCTGATGAACTTCTGAGCTCTGTGTTGCCTTCCAAACTATGTCCCTCACTTTGACTTGAAATATTGACTATAGATTGTGTACTGTCATCTGGTTTGGAATCCTTATCAATACTCTCCTTCTTCTGCACCCTAAGCACTTGGGTTCTTACTTTTTTTCTATCTTCATGCCAAATCACTGATAACCATTTCCTTTTGCTGGAGCAATCCTCTCCAAGGACTCTGTTTGACAGTGTTGACCACATATTGTCATACCACCTTTTTTTTTTTTTTTCGAACTTGGAAAACTTCAGAAATTCTTTGATCACATTCCCTACTCCACCAGCCCTTGACCACAGGTCTGGCCTCATACTCCTCTGTCTTCCTTTAACATGTGGCATTGCCAACAATCTGAAAAATAGAAAACACATCTGAATGAAGTGGAAACAAAATTGAAATTCTACGCCCAATGCATGTTAATAGTGTAGGAGTGCAACAGATGTACAAGTCCATTAAATGTTTTTATTTCCGTTTAATTTTTTAATTACGCTATATTTTGATATAGCATCAATCGCAAAACAGCATTCTGTCACTGTCACTACCACCACCCAGTGGAGATCAACTCACAAAAGTACTAACCAGTACCAGCAGCAAGTTAATAATAGCAAGCGCCGCCGCACGTGTTAATCCATCAGCACACACTCTTCTGTGCGGCAGGCAGCACTATTTTAACCATCCAAACCCTCTTCCCGCTGCTTGGTATTGAGTCTTCTCTTGAGCTCTACCTCGCGTTAACTCTGAATCTCGCTTACTGGTTACTGAACTCCCTTTTGCCTCTCGACCTTGGACCTCGCCTGACGTTCTGGGTTGTTCGCCTGTCTCAATAACTACTTGCTTCTGCGTCTGCACAGGATCTGCATACCTTTCACTGAGGATTCCTGACAGTCACCACGTAAAAACAACAAGAAAAGAAGTATGCGTTTCTTGAAAAAAATATCCGCAAATTGTTTTTTTAAAAAGTCAACATATATGGGATGTGTTTGCAAGATTTTTAAAAATTGCAACGTTTGTGTGGGTATGATTGTAAAAAATCAAATCATAACTGAAGAACGCTCCATGGTCAAAACATTGTGTTTTCTTTCTTCTCTTTTCAGCATGGAATAAACTTGTTCCTGGGAGATTACCATGTGTCAACAAGATATGATCACTGTATTGGCCATATACAATTTCTTGCATTAGGAATTAATGTTTTGCAGACCCCAGCTTGCTCTCCATGAGATACACAGACTGGTAGAGAAGCTGGGGGTCAGAGTACAGGGTCAGGCATTTATACAGCACCCCTGGAGCAGTTGGGGTTAAGGACGTTGCTCAATAGCCCAAAGGAGTAGAATTCCTCTGCCAACCATAGGACGTGACCCAGCAACCTTCCAGTCAGAAGTGCAGATCCTTAGCCCCAGAGCCATCACTTCGCCTAATGTCCCAATTCTTTAAAATTAGTCCAAAAATAGCTGTTGTAAATAACATCAGTGGCTATTGAAAAGTACAAACAAAAACAGAGACAAGTTAATAAACTTGGAATGACTACTCTGGAAAGACAAAAGTTAGTGTTTCTGGTTGTTGTCCTTTAATTGATCCGCCACCAAAACATTAATCCTCATCAGTCAAACAAGTCCATGTGATGACAACCATTATGCTCTTTAATGGTTTTTCATGAATGTGCATCTGTACTAAATTGTTTTTTTTACTCATCAACTTTTGGATTATTTGATTTTTAAGAACTTTATTTTCTTTTCACAAATAAATACAGGGAATCACAAAATAGAAAGCTTTACATTAATATACATACAGTTAGATTAAAACAGTATATATATGATCACATCTTGTTAAGTTTTGACATGGTAACAGTTACATAACAACAATTTCTCTTGTTCTGCTGCAAATCCCATTATTTACTTTAACATGATAATGTTTTTCACAGCTTCTTGCGATACATAGTCCTATGGAGTCTATTTACCACAGGCTTTCTGCTCTGAGGATCTCTGAGGTAATAGTTCTCTTGGGTGATGAACAGGGCCAGGCTACCTGCTGCCTTGACTGGGACCTCGATGCCTTTGAATACTCCCATGTTCCTCACTCTCCACAGGGCGTCTTTCCCACTGTTCACCATGGCCAAGATCCTGTCAAACACGTCAGGAGGAAGTTTGACAGGAGAGATGCCGTATATGACGAAAGCAGCGGTCAGGGAAAATTGGGGCGAGAGAGCTAGCAACCAGTCTTCAAACTGGGCCCAGAAGGCCTTAGCAAAAAAGCAGGACCACAGGAGATGGGTCCTCCTCACCGCAACCCACTCTAACACAGAGAGGGCTGGGGGTGAGGCCCCTGCAGTACAAGAAGGTTCGCACTGGTGGACGACACTCCAGCTACGTCTCTGTGAATGTTGCACAGAAACTTAGAGGATGTGTGTTTCCACACATGCCTTGTTTTGTTTGGGCTGATGTTAAAATGCCCACAGGGGTCTGCCTATTATTCTGGGGTGCAACGAAATCTTCCAGTTTTTGGACGCTGACATCTCAGAGGGGAATATGGCCAATTGGGTGAGATCTTAGAAAACTTTTAACTGTCCCATAAATTGCAGGGCATGTGTCAGAGAGTGGGACATCCAGCTTGGGTCTGACACCCCACACTCTGAACACCTCCTTACCTACCGAGCCTGGAAAAATAAGTCCAGGTACGCGCTGCAGGTGCTGTTGCAAAGCCTCTCAGCACAGAGGCCAGGAAAATGCACAGCAGCTTCGTAGCAATATCTGGGACAGACTTCCCCCCTGAGAGTAGCGTCCTGTACATTATTTCCCTCCTGAGTCTTTCCTGCTTCCCACCCCATAGAAATTAAAACATCAATCTCCTCAGCACCACTGCAACACGGTGTGGGATTGGGAAGGTAGAAGCCAGAAAATTCAAGACAGGCAAGAGCTCGGCTTTGATGACCAGCACCTTCCCTGTCATGGTGAGGTCTCGGTCCTTCCATTGCATCAGTTTTTTGTTTAAGATTGGCAATTTGTTCTGCCAATTTACTGTTCCCATCTCTTCTCCAAAATACACCCCCAGGACCTTAATTCTCTTCTCTTGCAGCCTGAGATCATGTCCTTCTTTTGGGTCCCTCCAGTTCTGATAAAAAATCTCACTCTTTGATTTATTAATTTTTGCAGAGGAAGCCAAAGAGAACCAATCACAGCACTGCAGAGCTCTGCTAATTGAGGCATTGTCAGAGAGGAGCAGGGTGACGTCATCCATGTATAGAGATGTGTTTACCTCTCCTCCCCCGCTTCCAGGCACTGGTATCCCATTAATGGCCTGATCCTGGCGCAAGGCACAGGCTAAGGGCTCCATAGCCAAAACGAATAACAAGGGGGATAATGGGCAGCCCTGCCTCACCCCTGAACAGACTTCAAAGGGGCGTGATCTATTGCCATTAACCATTACTCTGCTGTTGCTACCTGTGTACAGCAGGTTAATCCACTTTCTCATGATGGGGCCAAACTTCATGTGCTCAAGTACCGATGTTAAGTACTGCCGGTTTAGGCGGTCAAAGGCCTTTTCTAGATCTACACCTAAAATGCACAGAGGGAGGGAGCGATCCTCTGAGTACAGACAGACATCCCTCAACAAGGCCAGGTTGTCGCTCATCAGGCGTCCTGCTATCCCACAAGTCTGTTCTTTCCCTACCAGTGAGGCCACTACATTTTGTAGGCGCAGGAAAAGGGCTTTGGACAGGATCTTAGTGTCCACGCCTAACAGGCTGAGGGGTCTCCAGTTCTTTATGTCATTCTTTGCTCCTTTCTTAAACAAGAGAGAGATAGTGCCTTCTCTTAAGGAGTCATTCAGCAATTCTGTCTCATAGCTTTCCTCGAATAGGAGCAGTAGCGGATCCTGAAGCAGATCCCAAAAGGCAATAAAATTCTTTAGGGAGCCCGTCAGCACCCGGAGTTTTCCCCTTCTGTAAGCTCTCCATAGCCTGTCTCAGCTTTTCTACTGTCAAATCCCTCTCAAGTACTTCCCTATCTTCTTCACTCAAAACGTTTTCTAGCTTTGAGGTAAAAAAATGAATTTCTTCATCCTTTACCTCTGTAGAGCTGTACAGTCTTGAGTAGAAGGCCTCGGTGCAGGAGAGGATAGCACTCGGCTCTGTTCTCTCTCGTCCCTCCTCATCAACTACACTTTCCATGACAGACTTGGAGCCTACCACTTTCCTGAAAAAGAAGCGAGTACACTTCTCATTTTCTTCCAAGAACTGCACTCTGCTTCTTAACAGCACTCCTCGACTACTTTCTTCGGCTATGCTCCGGATGTCCTTTTTTAAAAGGGTGATATCCTCGAGCACATCGAAGCCACTGTGCAGCATCGTGTAGAGACGCTGCAGCTGCCTCTGTTTCCTGGCTAGCACTCCTCTCCGTCTGGCAGCAGCCTTCCTTCCCTCAGCCATGAAAAAGGCCCTTGTCCTCACATTCACCTCCTCCCACCACTCTCCTACTGACCCGTACAAACACTGGCAAGAACAGCCACTGTGATAGTTTCTCCTTGTAGCGGGATACTATCCCCTCGTTCTGTAGCAGCTTTGTGTTGAGTTTCCAGAGGCCTGGGCCAAAGACAGTTCCGCCCTGGAGTTCCACTCTACACCCTAAAGCCTGATGATCTGAGAAGAAGACAGGCTGAAGAGTGACCCCAACAACTTTCACTCTCTCTGAGACAAAGCAATAGTCAATTCTGGAGCTGCTATTCCTCCCTGACCATGTATATCCTGCTGTTGTGGGATATATACATCTATATGTGTCTGAGAGTTTAAAGTCTTGAACTAAGTTTTGCAGGGCCAGTGAGCTGGAATCCAATTTTATCGGAGAGCTAGACTGCCTATCTGTGTGCTCTAAGATACAATTAAAATCCCCTCCCACTATCATGTCTGTGCTACATAACAATAGGGGAGAGAGTGCTTTGAGTAGCTCCACCCTTCCTCCCACGTCAGTAGGACAATACACATTGATTAGACGCAGGTTAACGGTCCCCCATTCGACATCCACACACAGCAACCTGCCATCTATGACCCTCTGAATACTTTTCAATTTGAATGCCCATCCTTTGAAAAGAATGGCCACGCCAGAGGTTCTGTTGTTATTGTCCCCTGACCAATCAGAAGGCCCTTTATCCCACCTATCTTCAAATCTTTTATACCTCTCTTGATAGGCTAACGCACACTCCTGCAACATCAACACATCTCCCTCTCTCTGCTGGAGGTAATCAAAGACAGACTGGCATTTAACTGACATTAACTGTCATTGATACCTCTGGTGTTAAGAGAAATTATGTTTAGAGCCATATTACATAAGAAAGTGGAACCAGTCTTTACAAAACACATTTCTCTTCTGTCTCACCTGTTACCTTCTTCTTTTTCTTTTTCTTCTTACCAATTTCCTGCCAGCCATCCTCTGAATGAGCCTTCATCAGGGTGGCAGCAGTAAAAGCATTCACGGAGTCCATTTCAAGGAAGGGGGTAGAGGGAGGGGTGGAGAGGTTCCAGCTCTCCCCATCGCCATGCTCTCCTTCCTCCTCGCTCGGGGAGAAAACAGAGTCCTTTTTCCTTTTCCTCAAGTCCAGCTCCTGGGAGCACTGAGGGGAATGGGGTGCAGCCGATGCACCAGTCTCCTCTTCCCCCTCACCCACCAGCTGCTGCAGATCCTCTGGGATAGACTGGATGGAGGAGAGGAGCGCATCTGTAGCACTTGCAGAGTCTGAGAAAAGCAGCTCCGCTGAATCCTGGGTATCCTCGCTGGACCCGCTCCACCGGGGGGCCCCACACTGGCCCTCGTTCTGAGGAGCAGGAGTGGGGGAGGGGTCCTCGCTGTTCTCGGGGGTTTTCAAACCCTCGTGCTTGTCTGGTGCAGTCTGCGGTTGTGGGGGCGTAGTGGATTTCTCTTCCACCGGCCCCGGAGCCACAGCAGGACTGATCGTGGCTGGAGGCTGAGAGTCTTTGTCCAACAAGGGTTCATTGTTTGACTTGTCGTTTGCTTTGGATTTTCGGGCCGGTTTGGCTGAAACAAGCACTGCCTCATCCTTTCTCATTTTGAGTTTATTGGCGTAGGCGTGAGGGTAGTTCTTAAAAACGTGTCCTTCCGAGCCACATAAATAGCACTTTGGCAGCATTGAACAGTCAGAGGCTAAATGTCCCTGTTTGCCGCAGGTCTTGCAGCATTTCACAGTGCAGGACGATGCCAGGTGTCCCACAGCACCACAGCGCCGACACACCTTTGGTTCTCCCACATAAAAAACATAGCCATTGCAGGCGCCCAGCCGGATTGTAGAGGGCAGGTGCCTTAAGCCTCAATTTACGTTGTCCGGTAGCAAGCGAACCTCGAATTTCCTTGCTCCTGTTTTTATACCGTCAACATCTCTAACCTCAGTTCCATGGTGGACGGTGCAGTACTGGTTAAGCCAGGTGTGAATGTCCTCCCTCTTTGCCAGTTCCGAGAACATAACAACATGCACCGTTTTCCTCTCTCTCTGTGTCAGGGGCTGCAAATTGATCTTCTCAAGTGCATGAACTTTCCCTCTTGTTGCCTCAAACACATCCACACATTGTTCAAACAGAGGATAGGTAGCAAATACAACCTCAAATGCTTTCTGACCTGGGAGAACGAAGATGAAATCCAAGTGCCGAGGTTCAAAGCCAAGTTCCTTCTGCAACACTTTTCTGCTGATCTGCATACGATCCATGAAGAGATCATCCAAAAGCTCAAAATGCACAGCATTCTTGCAGGATCCAAGGGTTGCTATTTCGTAAACTGCAAAACAAACACTGTTTTCAAAAAACAAGAAAACAATCCAACTACTCCACCTACAGGCTGATCAAGGTATCTCCCCTGCCAGGTAAGTATGAGTTGTACAAGCCCCTGCAAGCGGCCCGCACCCACAGCACAAATCGCGCAGCCTAGGCCAGCTCCTCGCCCCGCACGCCACCGCCTACTGCTGGGCCCACTCTTTCACACAATCACATGCCACAAAACACTCAAAAGTGTGGGCAAAACGAGAAAACGAGCGTGCCGTTTCCAACACATCTGCAGTCGCCATTGTGCATTCGCAGCATGTCCCGGGATGCAATTCGGCCTCATTCGCATAACACCAGACCGGCAGATCACTATGTAAGCTCGTGTCGTGCGCCTTGAACTTGAACTTGAACTTGAGCTTGAACTTTATTGCCATATGTAACCGGTACTGGTACAATGGAATTCTTACTTACAGAAAGTCTCTCGATTGTAAAACAAGTGTAAAAAACAAGACAAAGTGCAAACAGTGCATCAAGACAATGTACAAACAAACAATAGACAATGTGCAAGTAAACATGTAGACAGTTTGAATGTAAACAATACAGACCTGTAAACAAATGACTGGAGATGTACAATAGATAAGAAATCATAAAGAGGTAGATGGTGATGGTGTAGGTGTGGTCCGAGGGGGATGGCTAAATGTGTTCGCCAGTCTCACTGCTTGTGGATAGAAGCTATTGAAGAATCTAGTGGTAAGTGTCCGTATGCTCTTATATCTCTAGCCTGAGGGCAGTGGGGTGAAGAGCTCATGCCTGGGGTGGTGACTGTCCTCTGTGATGGCCAGAATTCTACCACGGCAGCAGTCCTCATAGAGCTGTTTAATCTCGATGAGACCCCAGCCGATGCTCTTCTGGGCCATATTGACCATTCTCTGCAGTGCCTTTCTTTCTCGCGAAGAGGTGTTGCCATACCACACGGTGATCCCGTTGGTGAGGACGCTCTCGATGGTGCAGCGGTAGAAGTTCACCAACACATGAATTGGCATCCCCCATCGCTTGAGGCACCTCAAGAAATAAAGGAGCCTTCTTCATGATAGAGTCAGTGTTCACAGTCCAGGTTAGATCTTTAGAGATGTAAATTGCCACACACCGAACAAACACCGGAGCCTTTTCAGCAATTTCCAAAAAACGGGCCTGCTCGCCTGCCCACAAGGCTCCGTCTCTTACCCGCTCTCCAGAGCCTGCTGCCTTCTGTGCTGTTCTCTCGGCACCGCTGCAGCACACACAACTCCTGCAGCGCGGTGAGAAAGTTTCCACGCTCCGCCGCAGGGGAGGCTCGCTCCGTGCGCACACGTCCTTTCAATGCCAGTTCAACAAGTGCTCCGCATTAGCAGCTTCGGGGCTCCGGCGTGTCGCACCTCACCTCACCTCGCACAGCTCCCTCCTTGAATGTCTGGCGCTGGGCATGTCCCGCTCTCCTCCACCTTATCTTATCACGTGTGACCACCGACAATGGCCACAATGCCAGGGAATGGCACCTGTAAAGTGTTAATTGGGGCACAGGAACAGCCCGTCTCGTCTCGGGGGCCGGCTTCAAAGACAATACAGCAAACACAGCGGGGCGGGGGTAGAAGACGACACGACACATGCAGGTACATTCAGCTCCGGCGGGAACGAGTCATTTGTCGGTCTTTTCAAGTGCTGAGAGCCGAGTAATCCTTCGCTTGTATCATTTCTCCCCGGTGACTAGATCTCACCCTGCGACTCTATACTGGGCTCAACCACGGCAGCACAGCAGGTGTGAGACCGGCCGGCACCCGGATGGGAGATTCCCCCCGGAAAAGCTCAGGTTGCTGCTGCTCCTGCAAGAGGTGTTACTGGGACCAGTACGGAGCACTCACCCTGCGGTCCGTGTGGATTTCTTATGCCCCAGCATCCTGATGGCGACACTCTGCTGCACAAACAGGCGCCGTCCTTCAGGGGAGGCGGAAAACTGAGGTCCCAACCCTCCTTGTTTCAGTGTCTCAGGGAGAGGATGGGCACTGTGAGACTGACAGGGCTGTCTGGGAGAAGCTCCTCCTACAGGTCTAGGCACAGAAGAGATTCACCAACAGAGTCGCACAGCGAATGTGATAACCGCTACACTACGGAAACCTGCAGGGGCTGCTGCTGGTGTCTTGCTTGCGTTTCGGGCTGAGAAAGGGAACGATGGGAATTCGTGCCCAGTGGCCCAGCGCTGAGCTTCGCCAGTGCTATTCAGCTGCTTCCAGTATCTTTGTTGGAGTGCGCTGATTGACCGTGCTCTCACACCAGAGCCCAGCATGCCTGTCATGGATGGAGCAGGAAAGGCGGCCCCACATTCTACAGCCCTCTCCACACAATCGACAAAATTGGGCTACTGAACTGGAGAAAATCTCCTCTCCAGAAAGTGCAAATATCATCTTGGAGAGTATAAATCCTATTGCCGAAGGTCAACACTGTCTACCAGAGTCACCCCTCCCACCTCCGGCAGGTTTCTGAACTGCAGCAATGATCAGTTCGGCTCACACGCGAGAAGTCCTTGGTTGAAAACATGCGCCCCCTCTTCTCGTACGTTTTGCACATGATCGAGTGGTTTAAATGTGGCTCCTTCGTATATGGTGCAGATCTTTTGGAAAGCAGGAGGCAAAACTGACACGTTCCTATACCAGGAGTTGAACCCCGGCCACCTGGGTGAAAAATCAGGAATCGTAACCGCTAGACCATATGGGAGCATACAGCCATGCTGTTCTGTGCGTCATGTAAGCAAACTGTAATTGCTACCTTGACCTGCTTGGTGGAGAAAACATACAAGAGAGTTGGCACTCAGAGTGTCGAAGGGTCGATGTATACTAGGGCTCAGTTGAAATACAACGTCAGGACTTTTCCGACTAGTGTCACACGAAGAGAGTACATCTTTCCCACCCCTCTGCGTCTGTCTCGGTAACTCGCTGTGATCGTATAGTGGTCAGTATTTTGTGTTGTGGCCGCAACAACCCCGGTTCGAATCTGCGTCCTGGCAGAATAGGAGGAGTACTGCCTGCCTGGATGGTTGATGAACGACAGAGGCCACTCCGACCTCTTCTCGGTTTTCTTCAATGACTTACTAAGGATCTTCTTCACATTCGCCCATGCAGGGGAAGCCAGTTACACCAAAGCAAACGCAGGAAAGTGCATTTCAAGCAGAGACCAGGAGGGACTTGTTTACACCGAGAGTGGTTGGAGAATGGAACAATGCGCCCAGCCCTGTTGCTGGAGCCGATTCTTGATGAGATTTTCGGCTCACTAAGAGGCCCCCGCTGGATGCTAATCGTTCTGTTGTTCTCGCAGGTGCTGCGCTGCTTTTGAGCCGACAGAGCTCGTCTTGCTCTGTAGGCACAGCCCAATTGCAAATGATCGGTACGCGTACAGAAGGAACGTGCGTTTGGTACAAGAGTGCATGAAGGCACCGGAAATACATTGGGAACAAATGACCGGTCGCTCAAGACCTCTGTGAAGTACGGGAGCGTGCAATAAGAGGCTGTTCCCGCCCGGTCTCAAACTGGGGACCTATCGCATGTGAGGCAAACGTAATAACCGCTACACTACGGAAACCTGCAGGGGCTGCTGCTGGTGTCTCGCATGCGTTTCAGGCTGAGAAAGGGAAGCGTCACTTTAGGCAGGGGGCGCTGGAGAGAGGAACAAAGGGCTTGATGAAACAAAACACAGAAACCTAGGATCGAACCAGGGACCTTTACATCTTCAGTCTAATGCTCTCCCAGCTGAGCTATTTCAGCAGTGTACACAGCCCACACCCACCTGCTCCAGCCTTCCTGTGTTACAGCATGAGCGCACCAAGAGGAGCGGGAGAGTGTTGCAGGAACGTCACTCAGAAGGAAAGCCACCCAGCTGCGCCCTCTGAGCTCTGTCCAGCGCATCTTGCTCGCGTGGACTCCTGCCTGTGACAGGCAGGAAACAATTAGCAAGAACAGAACAACACCCCACGGGTGTCTCATGACCACACCTTAGGTTGTGACACGTGCAGGTGTGGGCGGGAAAGCAGACAAAGAGGTGACACCTCAAGGTCTGCACGATCACAGCTCTCCGCCGCCCCAGGCTTCCGCTCGATAAGCTTCTTGACACACCCGCCCCTCCTCACACAGACCGTGGAAAAGCCCCCGAGTGGGAGGGCTCTCTTTTCCTCCCAGGAGCTCTTGGACACGACGCACAGACAGAGTGACGGGAGCCACCGCCTGCGACACGGCTCCAGGCAGGACTCCACTCCGCAGGAGCCGCAGAGCCCGTCTGGAAATAAATCCTCATTCTGATTATTGTCCTGGGCATGTACCAATAAATCACTGAGCCTATATATATATATCACTGTGTTGAAGCTAGAAACACAGAATCACTGCAAACACATCCTAAATACAGTGTTCCTGCACCTAACCCTAACCCTAACCTACTTAATAATTTAAGTAGAATAGATTCTAATAATATAATGATCCAGTTTGTTGCACTACTTCACTGATCTATGCCGTCTGGAAATAAAACCTCAGACTGCTTATTGCCCTGGGCATGTACCAATAAATCAAGAAGTCGAATTAAAATAAAAGCTTTATTTTATGATCATTCGTCCAACCACTCCAGAGATTGTCCTTCTCCATTAAACGACTTCCTGGAGACACCATTATCATATAGGAGCTCTTCTCCCACTGCAATCTCTCTTTTTGCCAAGAACAGAATTGTTATGTCAGTCTTTTCGTCAATTACAAAAGATTCTTTAATTGGTCTGATGTTGGCTTTTTTGTTTGAATGATTTATGCGCCTTCCAATTGTGTCCATATCCGGGTGACAGGTGCAGTGTTCTTCACGCGAATCAATGCACATTTTTTGTTTAGGTCCATCAAAAAAGAATAGATATCCCATGTCTCCTTCTGCCATCTGTGCCGTTAGGGCTTCTCCAGCTGTCTTTGTGATAACCTTGCTATGGTAATCACACACCACCCCTCCCTTTTGGAAACGGCTGGAAGTTATAACCTTCTTCCCTTTCACAGGATCGTCAACAATGTGCAGGCCTCTCCAGGTTTGGAGTTTTACCAGATTTTCAATGTCCTTGCCATTTGGTTGGACTTCTACATGCGGCTTCCAGTTCTGAAGTACCTCGGACACAGCTGGTGTATTGGTTGACCATCCCATTTTTTCTATATAATGGGTCACTTGGCTTTCTGTTGGTAACCGTCTTTTGTATTGATCTGTAGTGAAAAATCAGAAATCCATCCAAAGAATATATCCAGTAATAGACTCTTGAAATATTACTCTTTAAAAAGGGAAGAAATCCTGTTCTTACCGAATATGTTCTGTTGCCTCCTTTTCCTCTGCTCAGCTCTCCATCTATTGTAACAGTGGCGGTCGTGAATGCCGGTCACTCTCAGGTGCTCTTTCTTTCTGGGAGGCTGGCCATCTAATGTCACAGGAAACATCTGTATCAACTTCTGGAAGGCTGCAGCATCATCCATCTTTGGGCATCTATATGCAGCAGCTGCCACAGTGGACCTATTTGTAAAAAGAAAACTTAAATATCTCAGATCTAAGACAGAGTGGCTAAAAGGTAACTGAAAGAGGGATATTGAATTAAAACTTACCGTATAGCAGCTGTACGTTCTTGTCCATAGCCTGAAGATTGCTCTCCTGATCCTGAACTGAAGTTTAAAAAAATATGAGAAATGTATGTTTATCTTAAATATTGACTCTCAAATACTGAATTTTGATATCACTGTGACACTTACAGAGATCCTGCTTCTACAATGCCATGAATTAGTTCCCTGGCTGAGCACATGTCCTCATCTGTCATCCTTCTGGCTAGGTTTTTAACAGTTCCATTTGAAACACCTAAATAATCATTCAGGACAGTTTTCTGATCAATAGGTAGCTTCTTTATTTCCATTTCAAATGCCCTTCTTGCAACATAGCAAGTAATCAGTGGTAGGTGGTACCTGCAAAACAAACATATATAAAATAGTTGTTTTCAAGCCACAGAAAAGTAAAAAGAAAATACATCAAAATAATAATATAATTCAATGTACTTCTCACTCAGTCTTTCGCAGATCATAGGTAGGATTGTGAACTGGTTCTCCTCCTGCATACACAAAAAAATGTTCTATTTCCATTCTGCAGTTTGCATCACAGCGTAAGTTAATGAAGTAGCAGTGAAACATCTGAGAAAATAAAAAAAATAAAAATGCAGTTTAAATGCAGTTTTCTTCACATACCATTGAATGCAAAAAGACAGTTTTTAGCAATGAAATATCAATAAAACCTTCAACTCACCTTTTCCTCTTCTTCATTTAGTGCAAAGGAAGCTAGTCGCTGAGTTGCAGCCATGCGCTCTTTGACAGAGATTATTACCCTGTTTTTACCCACTTTTATTCACAACAATTTTTTGCTGTATCCAATCCAGGACCTGAATTCAGAAGATTTTTTAATACAAATATTAATTAAATTCAATTTCTCGAAAAGAACATCTATAATCAAAATTCTCGGTTGTATGAAGGGATGCTTACTGTCATATTCTTTACCACCCCTGGGCGCTGAAGGTGCTTCAGCTGGAGAATGGCCTGCAGGTAAAGCATCACAACAATCCGCTCACTTGTGGTGATGTCAGCAGAGGTGTGTGTCTTGCCCAGTATCTGCTGCACATCTTTCTTTGCAACACTCAACACCTTCAAGCAATCGCTTAGTTTAGGTGGAGGACTCTGCAGCTGTGTTTGTCTGGGGGAGAGAGAGCAATACTATCAGCCTCCAAAAGGCAACATTCATGTGTTTGAATAGAAAAGCAAGTACAAGTTGAACCAACATTTAATAAGTAAAGTACCTCTTTCTGGTTATTTCCTGTCTGACACTCTTGTTGTTTCTCTTTTTTATATCCTTTAGATTGCTCTGGAAGTCTATTAAACTCTTAACTAGACTGGGATCCTCCACTTGCAGGTTAGTGTTTTTTAGGATGAAGAGCAGGAATCTGCTGATATTAATGATATAACCTGCAATGGTCTGGTGAGACAGCCCAGTCATCTTCAACTGGGAAACAAATGTCTGCATTTTGGAAATGTCCTTCAGAAAACGTAAGGAAACTTCTGATGGATGCATAAAAAACAGGAACCTGGAGACATTTTCAACCTGAAAAACATATATAGAGAAAGTCATTATTTTTATGACCAACATCCGTGGTATGTGAAGTTTAAGCCGAGTAAAACCATGTACCAAATACCTACCTCGTTGGAGCAGTTTACCATTCCCAGGCCCTGGATAAGGTATTGTTTAAAGCCAGCCAGGAGAGGAGAATCAAGAGAGTGTTTTCTGTAAAGTCCAGCCAGGGCAACTCTTTTTCGGAGAGCTTTTAGATTACCTTTAACTGACACCCTGTAGATATAAGACACATGGACAATTACATGTATTATAAGTGTTTCCGTTTTCTTAGTTGGCTTCTGGGAGAAAATGGCTTTAGATGTGGCCCAGTGTGAATATGTATATCTACCAATTAACTGACATCCCAATTAAGGCTACATTTTTTCTTGCCTCTGTGAAACAAAATCAATTTTTATACATACAACGTGCAAATAAAAAATAAAGCACTAGAAACCCTATTGAGCAGAGAGTCTTACTGTTCCCCATCTTCCCCTTCCTCCTCTGCTTCTGCTTCAGTTTCTGGAGCAGCCTCTGGCATCTTTTCCTCCTGGACAGTGGCCTCTTGCTCAGGGCCACTGGAATACAGGTAGATTCTTTTCAACATGCTTTTACATAATATGTTGTAACAATGATTTCAAAAAGAAACTACAGAAGCCTTACAAATTAAAAATATCTCACCTTGCCAATGTGTCTTCAGGCTTCCCACGTACAAAAAGGCCCAAGGACTCCAGCAGTCTTACAACCGCTATCCTGTTTGCCTCACCAGACACGATCTCTATTCTGTTGTAATCCACGATGACCCCGTTCTTCAGGTGATTCATCATGTCCTTCCTCGCCTGTTGAGAGGCCATCGTGATCTCCTCTGCCGTGGCATGCTTCATACACGCCCTCTTCAAGTGAGCAGGAAGCTGATCAAAATTATTCAGGCACATCTTGCACACCAGGGGAATCCTCGCGAGTTTCCTTTGAAAATAAATAATATAATTTGTGTATAGAAACAAGTTAAGACTGATTTCTTAAATTATCCTTAATTTTCTCTCTCATAGTTTGAGCATTATGATTTTATTGTATTGCTCATTGCTCCAAAATAAATAATGGTTTCATAAAAAAGTGAACATTCTCATCTATATTCATTTGCAGTTACACTATTGCAATTAATCTGTATCCATTCTGCATTCATATCTACTAGAAAGAGCTCTCAATTAATTAAATGCCCCATTGAACTGGCCCTGATTACACAATGCAAGGAGAAGTCTTCTAAGCCAATACTTGTAACCAGAAAGAGGCTGTATTTCAATTATACAATATACAAAACAACACCATTTAACACAAAGATATATTCCACACCTCAGCATGCACATGATAAGATTCTTGATATTAGATTAGTAAAAACAATATCAATGCACTGAGAGACGCTTAAGAATAAAGATGCATCTGCCTGACTGCATATTAGTTTTAAAAGGTTATCAGCAAATGCATTTAAAAGTAAAAATGTAAAGTCTTACCTCTTGATCGTAGTGGTGATTCAATATCCAGGACCTTAGTCAAGTCTCAGAGTTACTGTACCTCCTGTCTTGTTATAATTTAATTTAAAAACATGGCTAAGCATGGGTTTAAAGTATATTCAACAGTGCAGGTGCATCCAAAGAAATAGAGTTTCCCAAGCCCTCGGCAAGAATTACCATTTCCAAAGATGTCTAGTTTCAAGCATTAACATCCAAAGTACCTGTCTTAGCTGGGGCAGGTAGTTTGCCAAGCCATCTGAAATAATTACCATTTCCAAAGATGTTTGTTATAAGCCAGGTTCAATCATTACCATCCAAAGTACCGGTCGTCCCTTGGGGCGAGAGGGTTTCCTGTGTGTCTAGGATGTGTACTTCCCTTAAATAAAGGATGAATATGGGTACCATAGGTATTAAATTTCTCAAAGCTCAGAGTTAAACTAAAAAACCCTTGGTGAGTGTGTTATAACATGGATGGGTATTTATAGTCCAGTGCCTCCTATTTGGTGTCCCCTGAAGGCGTTTTGAACCCAGCAGGTGACATTGATTTAGTTTTATTTGGCCCTGATTATGCAATAAAGGATAAGTAACCAGAAAGAGGTGGTATTTCAATTTTACAGTATATAAAACAATACATATACTCCACAGCTCAGCATGCACATGGTGAGATTCTTGATAATAGATTAATAAAAAATAACAAGGCACTGAGGCTTATTAATAAAGATGCTTTTGACTGACTGGACCTTGGGGCAAGGTGTGTAAATTACAACAGACATCTTTGGATATGGTAATTCTTTCCGAGGGCTTGGGAAACTGTATTTCTTTGGATGCACCTGCACTGTTGAATATACTTTAAACCCATGCTTAGCCATGTTTTTAAAATTAAATTATAACGATTTCTGTGTTTGATAATGGTAGCAAAGGCTTCCTCCACCCACTGCTTTGCCAAAGGGGAGTGCTGTTTTCTGGGAGGGGTGGAGTCTTTGCTCGGGGTAACTTTCTGCTGAGTGCAATATACCTTTCACTTTTCACCTGCAATCGAGACAGGAGGTACAGTAACTCTGAGACTTGACTAAGGTCCTGGATATTGAATCACCACTACGATCAAGAGGTAAGACTTTACATTTTTACTTTTAAATGCATTTGCTGATAACATTTTAAAACTAATATGCAGTCAGGCAGATGCATCTTTATTAATAAGCCTCTCTCAGTGCATTGATATTTTTTTTTCTAATCTAATATCAAGAATCTCATCATGTGCATGCTGAGGTGTGGAATATATCTTTGTGTTAAATGGTATTGTTTTGTATATTGTACAATTGAAATAAAGCCTCTTTCTGGTTACAAGTATTGGCTTAGAAGACTTCTCCTTGCATTGTATAATCAGGGCCAGTTCAATGGGGCATTTAATTTATTGAGAGCTCTTTCTAGTATTTAAGAATGCATATTAAATTTATGGTGTATTAAATAAAGGGTGAATATGGGTACCATAGGTATTAAACCTCTATAATCTCAGGGTTAAAATAAAAAAAAACCAAGGTGAATGAGGTGTAACATGGATTACATGGATTATTTAGTAGAACTTTAACTTTAGTAGAAAGTGGCTTTCAACAGCCATCTCTGGAAATGGTCAGTCTTTTAGACAGCTGGGGAGAAGGTACAGAGTAATTTACACACCTTCCTGCTACCATGATCAGAGCAGTATTAGATTAAACTTGTCATTTATTGAAAGCCCAGTTTTTAACAATCATTTTCATTTTAACTTACTTTTTTCAAAGATGGATCTGAGGTTCACTTCTTGAATTAAATCTTTTGACAAGAGGTAAGACTTCTATTTTACATTTAAACCCATGTTTACCTGTGTTTTTTAGATTCAACTGAACCAATTTCTGTGTGTGATAATGTCCTTGAATTCTGACAACATCACACTAAATTACATGATATAAAACAGCTAATGTTTCTAGAGATAAAGTTTCTGGGATGCTTCTCATTACTTTGCATTACCAGGGACAGTTTAATTCACCTTGTACAGTATTGAAAGACCAAGATGCTTTTTATTTTAAAGTTATTTGACATTTTATAGAACTTTGTCTACTATGGCAACATGATGAGCTTGGTGAAACTTGGAAAAATACTGCTTAGCCACTTATCTTAAGATAAAGATAGGATAAAGGTTTATCTTTTGCACCTACCTGCCCCCCAGGGAAGGCCAATGCTTTCTAAGTTGATGGTTCCCTACAGTAGACTGTACCTTATCTTCTAAGGTAATGTATATTGACCCAAATCAGTTTTGGAATCCAATCTACTGACGAGATGGAGCACATCCTTTTTTGGATACAGATTCATTGCAATAATGTAACTGCAAATGAATATAGATGAGCATGTATGTTTGTTCATATACAGTGGCAGGAGCAGTCTCTCATTGCAGTGAATTTTCAGGGCCAATTCATCTCTCCATCTTATACTGAATATGAAAGGTAGCTGTGTCTATATGGACTCCTCACTAGTTGGAATTTGTATATATTCCAGTGTTCCCTCAGCCAGTCCTTCTGTTGTAATTCAATTTATCTTATACAATTCCTTCCCCGCTTCTAGGACCAGCAGTTTTTGAGCTCCACAATGGCTCCTATTGGAAAGTCTGTGACTGAGACCAAGTAAGAGTTAACTTTTTATATTAAGCCATTATTTCGTTTGGAGCAATGAGCAATTCTGATATAAATACAATAAAATCATTATGCTCAAACTGAGAGAGAAAATTAAGGATAATTTAAGAAATCAGTCTTAGCTTGTTTCTATACACAAATTATATTATTTATTTTCAAAGGAAACCTGCAAGGATTCCCCTGGTGTGCAAGATGTGCCTGAATACTTTTGATCAGCTTCCTGCTCACTTGAAGAGGGCGTGTATGAAGCACGCCACGACAGAGGAGATCAGGGTGGCCTCTCAACAGGCGAGGAAGGACATGATAAATCACCTGAAGAACGGGGTCATCGTGGATTACAACAGAATAGAGATCGTGTCTGGTGAGGCAAACAGGACAGTGGTTGTAAGACTGCTGGAGTCCTTGGGCCTTTTTGTACGTGGGAAGCCTGAAGACACATTGGCACAGTGAGATATTTTTAATTTGTAAGGCTTCTGTAGTTTCTTTTTGAAATCATTGTTACAACATATTATGTAAAAGCATGTTGAAAAGAATCTACTTGCATTCCAGCGGCCCTGAGCAAGAGGGCTCCGAGCAGGACAATGACGTCACAGGGACAAAGTAGAGAAAATCAAAACGGTTCTATAAAAGACCTGTGTCAGCTGTTGGTTCGCAGTCTGGACTCTAAATCCACCAATCCGATTTCAAAACTCTCTAACACCTGTTGTAACAGAAAGAATAAGGTTCTTGATCCCGAGATGAAGTAAAACAGATGAGTTTATTGCATGCAAGGAACAATAAAGCCGAAGTCTTGTTTCCCGCAAGAAACAACAAAACCGAAGTATTGTTCGATGTGCCGGTACAAACTTTTAGGTTATATAGTCCTTGCTTGCTGCTTCAGACCTCATTCAATGTTATGGTAAGAGGGGGGGGGGGGTCATGGTATTTGGCCAAATGATCAGTTTAAGATTATGCCCCCAGGGGGTTCCTTGCTCGCATCTGGAATCCTTATCAGTTAACCCCCTTTCCTGCCATAAACCCCTGTTGCTTAGAAGTCTAATTTTCAGGCAGAACTGACTTAAGTTATTAACCCTTTTAACATCTTGTCTCTTACTTCATTGAGCTGCGGCTTCTTCCGAGTAGTTATTCAGGAGAACATTATGTTAATCATATAGATGAAACGTTTAATATATTCAGGTGGGTAGCTACGTCAGCATGTGTATCTGCAAAGGAACAAGTAATACTGTAGGGTTATTCCATGCTGAAAAGAGAAGAGAGAAAACAAACCTGCAATTACTTTCCTGTGGAGACAGGTGAGCCGGCATTAATACAGTTCTTTCGGGCGGAAAGAGTAACTAGAACTGACTTAAACTTACCAGTAATGTTCAATAGCTAAAACCACAAAACCAACCTCTTCAGTAGCGAAAAGTAAAGGACAGGACCCACAGTATTTAATGTAAACAAGATAATTCAGTTTTCTGTGGAGTGACTAGTATGAGACGCTTATACTTGTTTTAAAAAAGAAGGCTTATTATGAAACCTTTCCCTACACTACTTTTTTGTACACGATCAACAATCACACCGGACACATATCGGAGTGAAATGGCCTTTGGTTTATTAGGGAAATTCATGAAGTAGAGGAGTGACATCATCACAAAGGTGCCATACACTAAATGTTGATCACTTATAGTGATCTGCCTGAAATCTCCTTAAAAATCACTTTTTGTTGTTGCCTCCTTGCGATTTCAACCAATTTAAAAACAATTAATCTGAGCAACAATAATAGTCAAATGTGAGGAGTGTCCCTGCAAAGAGTGATCCAATTAAGATAGACACATGTCCCAGTTTTACTTATCAAAGCTAGATATACATTTTCTCATGCAACTTTATTTCAATAGACATTTTATTTCTCGAAAACTCATTTTATAATAAAAGAGAAAACAAAAATATATGGATGTCAATCTTTCAAAGTGTTGGTTTTAGAACTTTGCTTCCAGCATAATTTTCAACCTTCTAACCCACCACCGTCATCCAACTAGCTCAGTCTTAGAGGATAAAATTCTCTCAGGGTCGTGGGTTGGAACTCCACCTTGGGAAAGGTGTATTTTCTGAGTTAAAGAAAGTTACCCTTCATCCTTGACCATTTTACAATTTAATGGTACCTACTGTACCACAAAGCGATAATCCAGGTCCGTCTGATCATTATCTAAAAGCAAATGTCTTTCCGTGTTTGAGTGTCTAAATTACGGAAGCCCATGTTGTCATCAGGGGAAAAAAAAATAAAATCCTGAGTTATGTAGTTTTGAGACTCTAAAGACTTTCAGTTTGAAGCGGTACAATGGATTCCAGGGCACATTCGTTCTTGATTCAGGATATATATGAGTGTGCTACTGGTTAAAACTGTGTTTACATGGGGTACAAACGGTAACCTTTTCATTCCGAGAAGAAAGTCAGTCTGTGCACATTTCTCAGCGTGCACATTGTCAGGAACTCCAAACCCACAGTGCCAGGAAACCTATCGATAGCCTGTAGGTACTGCCATTGCAAATATTACAGGTTGTTCATACACACATGATATCGTTGCTATATCGTAATTAGGAGATAATTTGGTATTTCCTAATTAAGAGAACTCAGGATTTTTTTTCCTGAGTGCCAACAATGCGCTTCCGCAACAAATCATAGACTCCTCTTTCAAAATAGCTGCACCAGGTACTTGAAAACAGATAAACACAGGGATTTAAAATTCAGAAATATGAATGGTCAATTGCTTACAGTTGGGTTTTTATGTTTCGTATTTAGCGATTTGTGTATCAATCTTTTAACAATTCATTAAAATGCTAACAATATGAAAAATAAAAACAACAGCACCGTTAAATGCTGGGGAGACGGGTAGTTTTTTTTATAATCAGATGCCAATCTCTAATGCTGTGTGTGAGAGCTTACGTAACTTTCCTTTTCTCACATTTTCTGACAACTATTCCAAAGCGGTAAAGCATTTTGATTGAAACTGAACAATACATTAAAGGTTTCATCTATACACTTATACTGTACTTACGCTGCTGTGCAGCGGAGCCTGATACACCCCAGTGGGCAAAAGATGTATAATATACGTCTATTAAACGCATACCTTATAAATGTGGTCTGCAATTCGTCTAGAATGAAATTCTATTATACGTCTATTGTTATTTGCAATTATATGTCTATGATTAGATGTTCATTATACATAAATGGTTGGAGTTCTATTATATGGATAAATTTAGAGGTCTATTATACAGATAACTTTAGAGGACTATTATACGTATATGGTTAGAGGTCTATTATAAGGATAACTTTAGAGGTCTATTATACGTATATGGTTAGAGGTCTATTATACGGATAACTTTAGAGGTCTATTATACGTATATGGGTAGAGGTCTATTATACATCAAAGATTGGTTTTACAGGTGTAGAAAGTAGTAAATCAAGCCAATGATTTGGTTTAGAAATTTATTCAGAAAATACACATTCACACCTGAAAAATATGTATTTCAAATTATACATTGTATACAATCAATCAACAATCAACATATGGGCAATAATCATAAAAAACACAACTAGTCTTAAACTTCAGCTACAAATTCTGGTAACATGGCAATATACAGTATAGTAATGACAAACACAAACTAATTACATTAACGCACTAAATCAAAACCACATTTTGATTCAAATATAAATTTTAAAATCCACAACTTCTACATTTCCAAGAAAAAAAATATTACAATGGAAGTTAAGACGATTTTTGTCCACCATTTGCAAACCCTGTCTAATTGTCCTAACAGTTAGAACCAGAAACTTATTATTTTCAGTGTCCAGATCTCCTGGCCCCCTGCCTTGCATATGCATTCTTCAAGTAACGCATTTTGTACTCCTTTATTTCTTTTAATGTCGATGTAGGGTGGGACTATATTTAGTACTATATTTACTATATTTAGTATACACGTGTAAATAAAGTAATAACTCCGAAAATAATTTACTTCGTACACTATGCAGATTGCCGTATACTCCTAGTTGCGGCACACAAGACATTAACAGTAAAAAGCCTCAGGTACTGTGTTAGATGTGTTTTCGATGTTATATATGCGTTTATTCATGTCGTCGATTTTACGGTTGCAATTCGACGTTGATTATACGTCGCGGCAACGTATATATACGTATAGCTGTATTTTCGCCATGATATATACGTATATTCGATGAATCACTGCCCACTGGGACGGTACTGTCCGGTTTCAGCCGCACAGACACGTCCGGACCCCCGCTGAACGATCAGCAATCAATAACATTTGAACGATGTAGGCTCCTGCGCTCCGGATCATGTGAGAGAGAAGACACTGATAAAGTCATGTGAAAGTGGATTTTGCACCTGCGCCAGTGCTGTAGTGGTATCATACAGATGCCCATACAAATCCACCATATGGTGGAAGCTCTGGAAGGCAACGTAAAATATTGCTCTGCCCGTTGGTGGATTAGGTATGCACGCTATATTTCAATATAAATATAAATTGAACCTATTAAAAATTTGATCTTAGATTCAAAATCGATTAATGTAAACACTGATAAAGCTAATGCTTTTTTTCAGGGCAATATCTACTTTTTTTTAAAGAAGTCTATCGCAATTGTGAAAATTAGATAAGGTGTACCAGCACAGGGAGTGAGAATGACCTCAGTCCGGCTCCCAGCAGAATCCGTCCTGGTTTGGTCACTGTCAGACTGTTTGGATCGCAACGTGGAAAAAAAAATCGCTCTCATCGTGTGACTTCAACTAGAGGAAGGGAAGATCTCATGTTTAAAAAAAATTAGGACTGAAGATAACGTGAACTGAATCCGGGGCCTCACACTTATCAAATTATAAAATAATCATTATTAAAATATCAGGTTGTTTTATGCAGCATTTTGTGCACAGTACGTCGTATTTATCTAACAATAGAACAACAGCCTACCTCAAGGAGGGATTCACACGCAGTCTGGGGTATTTTCCCCTTTTACATTTTTGCGATTTTATATCGAACCTGTTATACTCCCAAAAGTGCAGAGTAGCTTGTACTGTGTGCCCTGTTTGCCTTTGTAAGCATTTGATTAAAAAATAAGTTCACAATACGATAAAAACAGAGAAAGCACAAACGTAATAATATAACTATACAAAATCAATACCAATCATAAAGCCAATTAAGTGCCTAACTTTTGAAAACAGACAACACTTTATCTACAAAAAACTTGACATTGGTATCTATTTTTGAATTACAAAGCAGACAGAGCAGTCCCTGAATTCAAAGACCAGATTAGTTAAAATCCCTTCCACCAATTTAGATTGATCTCGGTCAGAACAAGACCATCAGACGTGAGGGGAATTCGGAACAGGAGCCTCTGCTTCGTCGTTTATTGAGCTTCTGATCAACGTGTGAGTGATAGTTATTTATTGTCTTTGATTAAAGTACACAAAAGTCGCCTTCCTTCGAGCCGGAGTCGAATCAGCAACCTAAAGATTCCCAGGTGTTCCTACTACAGTCCTCCGCTCTACCATCTGAGCTATCAAAGGGAGCTGTTTCCTCGCACACACTGCACAATGTAGTGAAATCTTGCAGGTTATTTAAATCCCAGTAACACATCAAGTTTCCAACTCTTTTCCTTAGTCTTGGTTACCTTGAATTTAAGCTACGAACCAGGATTCTACTGTATACACGTCCGGGGATATTACAAAATGTTTGGTGGGCCATCAATCACTCCAGGCGGAAATTGACTCTTTTCTTTCTCGAGGGATCATATTAAACCTTTCATTTGGATCGAGAAGAGGATCGGCATGAGACACAAAACATACCTGTCTTTTTTCTTAAAATCGAAGAATTCTTTAACTTAAGACTAGAACGAACTCGGCCGCAGAAATCAGTCCACAGCTCCTTAATTAACCTGTTCTTAACTTCAAGGAACCCAATCCTGCGCCCTCTAGAGGTTACTGAAATAGAGGACAGACTGAAATGAAGAAATTTAGAAGCAGACTAAGCGGAACACTGGATCTACATTAGAATATTACCCTTTATAGTGGGAATAAAATTGTCGCGACATAATGAATTTACGCATCAGTTGCTTGGAATATCATTGTAATATTTAATTTGCTTTCCTGTCACACCACTTTTATTAATTATGAAGTTTATCAATACACGTTTATTTAAAACAATGTCATTTATTATTAATACACTTTCATTCCGTTCTTATTAGAAGCTGTATCACAGATAATGCATGTAAAGCCTTCAGTATGCAATTGTGAGTTCAGTTATCCCAGGGAGTGAAGAGAACTGAAATTAAGTGAAATGACATTTAAATAGAGTGTAAATCTTCAAAGTTATCTCTCACTTCAGAATATTTACAAGAACTCAGGAGGAGTGGGGTTTGAAACCACAGGGACATTTGTCCATTGGATCTTAAATCCCACGCCTTAACCACTCGGCCATCCTGGTCAACAGTGATTTTCCCTCCGTTCTTTAACATTTCAATATGATTCAACATTTTAAAAAAATAAACCACGGCCCTTTCACAGAAACGTACCCCGTTCTGTCGCGCACCAAACAGGGGTACTTATCACTGTACTTAAGAGGAGCTGTTTACTGTACATTTCCTCGTTTCGAAAGACGTTTTCGCCTGCTCTCAGCTTTTTAAAGACGGTCATAAACGCTCAAGAAGTAATTAATTTCAGTTTGAAGTCTGTTTCTTTTGTCTCCGCTCTTGATGAAGAAAAGCCGTGCGTGGGAGACTCCCTCTCTGAAGAAGTTTGCCGTCACCCTGCAAGAGAGAAGATCCATCATTCACCGAGGCAACCACTGAGACAATTAACATTAAACACGTGAAATGCGAGATGCTTTCTACCTAGGGATTTTATCGTTTCTCCTTTGTCAGAAGTGGGATTTAAACAATGGTCTCCAGGAAAAGCTGCAACCTAAACGCAACGCCTTAGACCACCAATACGGAATTATATTTTATTTCTTTCTACTTGTTGAACAGAAAAAAAGTGAAATCATGTAATGAGGGAAATGTCTTTTTTCATGGGAAAAACTAGTACGAGGAAAGTTTGAGCAGCGCTCAATAAAAACGATCAGAAACCGAAAGTGCTTCTTATGCGGATCAGTATATTCTGATGCCGGTGGTTCTGCAGAAGAAATAAGAAAAGCCGAACTCAAAGCACTGTGCTGCCATTACGGCTACTCTGGCTGCAGCTGTTTTAAGATCTACTCAGCGGGCACAGAAAGTTGTAGGAGGTCAGACTGGTTTGCGCTGTCTGAAAAACAGTATGCGAATTTAAGCTTATTTAAATAAGATTATTTACAATATAATACATGCTCCAAAAGCGTTAATCCTGCACAGGCTGCTATTTGAAACGCCTTCATAAATGACGTGTAATAGAGATTTATGCAGCTGGCTTTTATGCTTCACAATATATTGCAATCAGGAAAATAAACCTACAAGAAATGTGCAATACAAGGTCTGTTCCCAAAAGTGAAAGCTGTTTTACATTGATGTCGGTCTCTTTTAGATAATCCAGATTGTAAAAACGACCGCGCCCTGGCAGATCAAAATATTACAAGAAGGCTGTAAAGCACACTCTGAATTAATCCGAATATTTAATTTCCCGGTCCGTTTGTCCTACAACAGGCAACTTTTGCTTATCCAGCAAAGCATTTATCTTTTTAGTGAACTGCTGGTGCTTCTAAGACATCCATGATCCATGAAAGCTTTGTTTGATTTCTGAAACCCTTCCTTTACGTCCTGTTTTCATTCAGGTAAGGGTCAACTATTCAACTATTCACAATACTACTGACAGCAGGAAGATTAAAATATTCTTTACTCAGCAGCTTATTAAAAACAGCTCCCATGATGTTCAAACCGACTTTTACACAGAACACTGACACAGTTTTGCGTTCTGAATCTCTTTTTCTCGTGCGTTTATTTAATGTGGCACAATGCACTGGGATAGGGGTATTCTATTCACAAACCAATAGCATTTAAACCACAGCACCCACAATGCTGCAAGTAAGCGTTTTGCACAGTAAGCAGAGAGCGATGTCTTCCTCGTTAGTATAGTGGCGAGTATCCCCACCTGTCACGCGAGAGACCGGGGTACATCAGGACACGCATTGAAGTGAAAGCAGGATACGCTGCAACATCCACTGTGCAGATCCCGCCACACTAAGAGGTGAGTGGGTCTGTTCGATCACAGCACTAGGTGAATCCCCAAACAGTGTGTGTGGCGACAAACGAAACGATCCTGTTTCTGCCCGGTTTTGAACCGGGGAAATTGGGCCCAGTAGAATGTGGCGCTGCCTTGTAGAATTCTCCACTTCAGTAGCCCGATTTCGTCAGTTGCATGGAGAGGGCTGTAGAATGTGGCGCCGCCTTTCCTGCTCCATCCATGACAGGCGTGCTGGTCTCTGGAGAGAGAGCATGGTCCATCAGCGCACTCCAATAAAGGCACTGGAAGCAGCTGAATCGCATTGACTAAGCTCAGTGCTGGGCCGCTGGGTATGGTTTACCACCTTTTACGTAGTGTAGTGGTTATCACGTTCGCCTCACACGTGAAAGGTCCCCGGGTGGAAACAGACCGGCTTCTTTTGTCGCCACGCACACTGTTTGGGGATTCGCCTAGCGCTGTGATCGAACAGACCCACTGACCTCTTAGTGTGGCGGGATCTCCACAGTGCATGTCGCAGCGCTTCCTAGCTTAAGCTCAATGCGCGTCCTGCTGTACCCCGGTCTCCCGCGTGACAGGCGGGGATAATCACCACTATACTAACGAGGAAGACATCGCTCTCTCCGACCCCCGGCATCGTGTCCCGACCCACCGTGCTGGAAGCCGACGCGTGCTGTGATTCCTTTACGGAGCAGAAATGACAACCGAGGAGCTGAGAGATCATTTCAGCATTTCGGGTCTGAACGGAAAACACAAACGACCAACTCGGAATGACTTGCTTTTGACGCTTTTCCAAGCGTTCTTTGTGCACGACGACTGCGCCGCCTAGCAGATACAAATGGGTTGTACAACTTTGAAGTAGCAAATGGAAGAGGGCTAAGCCCCCTCTCTTTTAGCCCAGGTTCGATCTGTCTCCCAGAATCACCAGGGCGCACGCAGATACACACACCCGTGCCGTTGAAGTGCTCTGCTTCATTTCTAAGGGCAACTCAACATTCACTCCTACCCCGAGAACAGAAAAGACAGTGTCCGCAGCAACAACAGCTCAGGACTCTGCACAGGAGCTAAGCTGCCCCCATCTCCTCTGCTCTGCAGCTCCTGCGGAGCGGAGTCCTGCCTGGAGCCGTGTTTGCAGCGGCGGCTCCCCGTGCCCTGTCTGTGCGTCGTGTCCAAGGGCTCCTGGGAGGAAGAGAGTGCCCTGCCACTCGGGGGTTTTTTACGGTCTGTGTGAGGAGGGGCAGGTGTATCCAGTAGCTTATCGAGCGGAAGCCTGGGGCGTCGGAGAGCTGTGATCGTGCAGACTTTGAAGTGTCACCTCTTTGTCTGCTTTCCCGCCCCCCTCCGCCCAAGTTCTGGTCCAATCTGGCCTGGCAACCCCTCACACCTGCACGTGTCACAACCTAAGGTGTGGTCATGAGACACCCGTGGGGTGTCGTTCTGTTCTTGCTAATTGTTTCCTGCCCGTCGCAGGCAGGAGTCCATGCGAGGAAGATGCGCTGGACAGAGCTCAGAGGGCGCAGCTGGGTGGCTTTCCTTCTGAGTGACGTTCCTGCAAAACTCTCCCGCTCCTCTTGGTGCGCTCATGCCGCAACACAGGAAGGCTGGAGCAGGTGGCTGTGGGCTGTGCGCACCACCGAAATAGTTCAGTTGGGAGAGCGTTAGACTGAAGATGTAAAGGTCCCTGGTTCGATCCCGGGTTTCGGTGTTTTGTTTCATCGCGCCCTTTGTTCCTCTCTCCAGCGCCCCCTGCCTAAAGTGACGTGTCCCTTTCTCAGCACAAAACGCAAGCGAGACACCAGCAGCAGTCCCTGCAGGTTTCCGTAGTGTAGTGGTTATTACATTTGCCTCACATGCGATAGGTCCCCAGTTTGAAACCAGGCGGGAACAGCCTCTTTTTGCACGCTCCCGTACTTCACAGAGCACTTGAGCGACCGGTCATTTGTTCCCAATGTATTTCCGGTGCCTTCATGCACTCTTGTACCAAACGCACGTTCCTTCTGTACGCGGAGCCGATCATTTGCAATTGGGCTGTGCCGACAGAGCAAGAGGAGCTCTGTCGGCTCAAAAGCAGCTCAGCACCTGCGAGAACAACAGAACGATTAGCATCCTGCGGGGGCCTCTTAGTGAGCCGAAAATCTCATTAATCTCAAGAATCGGCTCCAGCAACAGGGCTGGGCGCATTGTTACATTCTCCGACCACTCTCGGTGTAAACAAGTCCCTCCTGGTCTCTGCTTGAAATGCACTTTCCTGCGTTTGCTTTGGTGTAACTGGCTTCCCCTGCATGGGTGAATGTGAAGAAGATCCTTAGTAAGTCATTGAAGAAAACCGAGAAGAGGTCGGAGTGGCCTCTGTCGTTCAGCAACCATCCAGGCAGGCAGTACTTCTCCTATTCTGCCAGGACCCAGAATCGAAACGGGGTTGTTGCGGCCACAACACAAAATACTGACAACTATACGATCACAGCGAGTTACCGAGACAGATGCAGAGGGGTGGGAAGGATGTACTCTCTTCGTGTGACACTAGTCGGAAAAGTCCTGACGTTGTATTTCAACTGAGCCCTAGTATACATCGACCCTTCGACACTCTGAGTGCCAACTCTCTTGTGTGTTTTCTCCACCAAGAAGGTCATGAAGGCAGCAATTACAGTTTGCTTACATGACGCACGGAACAGCATGGCTGTATGCTCCCATATGGTCTAGCGGTTACGATTCCTGATTTTCACTCAGGTGGCCAGGGTTCAACTCCTGGTATGGGAACATGTCTGTTTTTCCTCCTGCTTTCCAAAAGATCAGCACCATATACGAAGGAGCCACATTTAAACCACTCGATCATGTGCAAAACGTACGAGAAGAGGGGGCGCATGTTTTCAACCGAGGACTTCTCGCGTGTGAGCCGAACTGATCATTGCTGCAGTTCAGAAACCTGCCGGAGGTGGGAGGGGTGACTCCGGTAGACAGTTTTGACCTTTAGCAATAGGATTTATACTCTCCAAGATGATATTTGCACTTTCTGGAGAGGAGATTTTCTCCAGTTCAGTAGCCCAATTTTGTCGATTGTGTGGAGAGGGCTGTAGAATGTGGGGCCGCCTTTCCTGCTCCATCCATGACAGGCATGCTGGGCTCTGGTGTGAGAGCACAGTCAATCAGCGTACTCCAACAAAGATACTGGAAGCAGCTGAATAGCACTGGCGAAGCTCAGCGCTGAGCCACTGGGCACGAGTTCCCATCGTTCCCTTTCTCAGCCCGAAACGCAAGCAAGACACCAGCAGCAGCCCCTGCAGGTTTCCGTAGTGTAGCGGTTATCACATTCGCTGTGCAACTCTGTTGGTGAATCTCTTCTGTGCCTAGACCTGTAGGAGGAGCTTCTCCCAGACAGCCCTGTCAGTCTCACAGTGCCCATCCTCTCCCTGAGACACTGACACAAGGAGGGTTGGGACCTCAGTTTTCCGCCTCCCCCGAAGGACAGCGCCTGTTTGCACAGTAGAGTGTCGCCATCAGGATGCTGGGGCATAAGAAAGCCACATGGACCGCAGGGTGAGTGCTCTGTACTGGTCCCAGTAACACCTCTTGCAGGAGCAGCAGCAACCTGAGCTTTTCCGGGGGGAATCTCCCATCCGGGTGCCGGCCGGTCTCACACCTGCTGGGCTGCCGTGGGTGAGCCCAGTAATGAGTCGCAGGGTGAGATCTAGTTACCGGGGAGAAACGAAACAAGCGAAGGATTACTCAGCTCTCAGCACTTGAAAAGACCAACAAATGACTCGTTCCCGCCGGAGCTGAATGTACCTGCATGTGTCATGTCGTCTTCTTCCTCCGCCCCGCTGTGTTTGCTGTTATTGTCTTTGAAGCCGGCACCGAGACGAGACGGGCTGTTCCTGTGCCCCAATTAAGACTTTACAGGTGCCATTCCCCGGCATTGTGGCCATTGTCAGTGGTCACACGCGATAAGATAAGGTGGAGGAGAGGGGGACATGCCCAGCGCCAGACATTCAAGGAGGGAGCTGTGCGAGGTGAGGTGAGGTGCGACACGCCGGAGCCCCGAAGCTGCTAATGCGGAGCACTTGTTGAACTGGCATTGAAAGGACGTGTGCGCACGGAGCGAGCCTTCCCTGCGGCGGAGCGTGGAAACTTTCTCCCCGCGCTGCAGGAGTTGTGTGCGCTGCAGCGGTGCCGAGAGAACAGCACAGAAGGCAGCAGGCTCTGGAGAGCGGGTAAGAGACGGAGCCTTGTGGGCAGGCGAGCAGGCCCGTTTTTTGGAAATTGCTGTAAAGGCTCCGGTGTTTGTTCGGTGTGTGGCAATTTACATCTCTAAAGATCTAACCTGGACTGTGAACACTGACTCTATCATGAAGAAGGCTCCTTTATTTCTTGAGGTGCCTCAAGCGATGGGGGATGCCAATTCATGTGTTGGTGAACTTCTACCGCTGCACCATCGAGAGCGTCCTCACCAACGGGATCACCGTGTGGTATGGCAACACCTCTTCGCGAGAAAGAAAGGCACTGCAGAGAATGGTCAATATGGCCCAGAAGAGCATCGGCTGGGGTCTCATCGAGATTAAACAGCTCTATGAGGACTGCTGCCGTGGTAGAATTCTGGCCATCACAGAGGACAGTCACCACCCCAGGCATGAGCTCTTCACCCCACTGCCCTCAGGCTAGAGATATAAGAGCATACGGACACTTACCACTAGATTCTTCAATAGCTTCTATCCACAAGCAGTGAGACTGGCGAACACATTTAGCCATCCCCCTCGGACCACACCTACACCATCACCATCTACCTCTTTATGATTTCTTATCTATTGTACATCTCCAGTCATTTGTTTACAGGTCTGTATTGTTTACATTCAAACTGTCTACATGTTTACTTGCACATTGTCTATTGTTTGTTTGTACATTGTCTTGATGCACTGTTTGCACTTTGTCTTGTTTTTTACACTTGTTTTACAATCGAGAGACTTTCTGTAAGTAAGAATTCCATTGTACCAGTACCGGTTACATATGGCAATAAAGTTCAAGCTCAAGTTCAAGTTCAAGTTCAAGGCGCACGACACGAGCTTACATAGTGATCTGCCGGTCTGGTGTTATGCGAATGAGGCCGAATTGCATCCCGGGACATGCTGCGAATGCACAATGGCGACTGCAGATGTGTTGGAAACGGCACGCTCGTTTTCTCGTTTTGCCCACACTTTTGAGTGTTTTGTGGCATGTGATTGTGTGAAAGAGTGGGCCCAGCAGTAGGCGGTGGCGTGCGGGGCGAGGAGCTGGCCTAGGCTGCGCGATTTGTGCTGTGGGTGCGGGCCGCTTGCAGGGGCTTGTACAACTCATACTTACCTGGCAGGGGAGATACCTTGATCAGCCTGTAGGTGGAGTAGTTGGATTGTTTTCTTGTTTTGTGGAAACAGTGTTTGTTTTGCAGTTTACGAAATAGCAACCTTTGGATCCTGCAAGAATGCTGTGCATTTTGAGCTTTTGGATGATCTCTTCATGGATTGTATGCAGTTCAGCGGAAAAGTGTTGCAGAAGGAACTTGGCTTTGAACCTCAGCACTTGGATTTCATCTTCGCTCTCCCAGGTCAGAAAGCATTTGAGGTTGTATTTGTTACCTATCCTCTGTTTGAACAATGTGTGGATGTGTTTGAGGCAAAAAGAGGGAAAGTTCCTGCTCTTGAGAAGATCAACTTGCAGCCTTTGACACAGAGAGAGAGGAAAACCGTGCATGTTGTTATGTTCTCGGAACTGGCAAAGACGGAGGACATTCACACCTGGCTTAACCAGTACTGCACCATCCACCATGGAACTGAGGTTAGAGATGTTGACGGTATAAAAACAGGAGCAAGGAAATTCAAGGTTCGCTTGCTACCGGACAATGTAAATGGAGGCTTAAGGCACCTGCCCTCTACAATCCGGCTGGGCGCCTGCAATGGCTATGTTTTTTATGTGGGACAACCAAAGGTGTGTCGGCGCTGTGGTGCTGTGGGACACCTGGCATCGTCCTGCACTGTGAAATGCTGCAAGACCTGTGGCAAACAGGGACATTTAGCCTCTGACTGTTCAATGCTGCCAAAGTGCAATTTATGTGGCTCGGAAGGACACATTTTTAAGAACTGCCCTCACGCCTACGCCAATAAACTCAAAATGAGAAAGGATGAGGCAGTGCTTGTTTCAGCCAAACCGGCCCGAAAATCCAAAGCAAACAACAAGTCAAACAAAGAACCCTTGTTGGACAAAGACTCTCAGCCTCCAGCCAGGATCAGTCCTGCTGTGGCTCCGGGGCCGGTGGAAGAGAAATCCACTATGCCCCCACAACCGCAGACTTCACCAGACAAGCACGAGGGTTTGAAAACCCCCGAGAACAGCGAGGACCCCTCCCCCACTCGTGCTCCTCAGAACGAGGGCCAGTGTGGGGTCCCACGGTGGAGCGGGTCCAGCGAGGATACCCAGGATTCAGCGGAGCTGCTTTTCTCAGAATCTGCAAGTGCTACAGATGCCCTCCTCTCCTCCATCCAGTCCATCACGGAGGATCTGCAGCAGCTGGTGGGTGAGGGGGAAGAGGAGACTGGTGCTTCGGTTGCACCCCTTTCCCCTCAGTGCTCCCTGGAGCTGGACTTGAGGAAAAGGAAAAAGGACTCTGTTTTCTCCCCGAGCGAGGAGGAAGGGAGTCTGGTGATGGGGACAGCTGGAACCCCTCCACCCCTCCCTCTACCCCCTTCCTTGAAATGGACTCCGTGAACGCTTTTACTGCTGCCACCCTGATGAAGGCTCATTCAGAGGATGGCTGGCAGGAAATTGGTAAGAAGAAAAAGAAGAAGGTAACAGGTGAGACAGAGGAGAAATGTGTTTTGTAAAGACTGGTTCCACTTTCTTATGTAATATGGCTCTAAACATAATTTTTCTTAACACCAGAGGTATCAATGTGTAATGTTGCCATAGCCAAAATGTAAATGTAGTGGCTCTCTGAAGGCACCAGTTCTGTAGGGTTTGGGCATTTACTGGGACAATTATTAATTGTATCAGTAAATCACAAAATTGATTCTTTTGATGGCTTTAGAATCCAACCATGCGATATAACTCAAACAACGCACACACACAGGTACTAATACACAAGGATACATTTATTAATACATAGAATATGCATATAAACCTAACAGATCTTATCGAGAGGGTTTTCAGAATACAAAAGGTATATATTCAGTCAGTTACGAAGTGTTACACATATCAAGAGGACGTACGTTCAGTATATCATTCATTAAGACCGTTTCATAAATGAACTTGGTTATAACTTCTACATTAGATACTCAAAACAAGTACATAACTCTTAGAAATTAAATTGATATCAACTGGTTGGGATAACAATTGAATTCTCGAGCTGTAATGCATTGAAGTTGAATACTCATCCAATCTCTGGGGATTCAGATCTCCTGCGGGCACAAAGAAACAGTTGCAGGCTTGTTGCTGTCCAATCAGATGCTCACTGACCGGCTAGTTAGTGTTGGCTTTAACTAGCAAAGTTTGCGCACAGGAGAAAAGATGACTGTGGGTCCCAGCAAGTCTGGAAGAGGACCGGTTCGTTCCTGATGAAGAGCTAGTTCTGAATAGTGATTCAGCTGTCCACAGTTCCGACCTGTTCACGAGGCCTGCTGCTGGTTACTCACTGGCAACCTCCACTCTAGACTCTTAGAACAAAGGAAAGTTCTGGCACTCGGACACACTGGCCGTTCCGTGGTTGTCCGGGCTGAGTCTCAGGATGGTCAAGAGGCGCTCTGTGAGAATGTCCTGCCCTTGGGAGCCTTCTGCTCCTGGGCCATCCTGATCTGGAATTCTCCTTTGAATTCCCTTTAGAAAAGTCCACAGAATTCTCCTGAATCCCTTCTGAATCTCCCAGGCTCTCTGTGTTGCCTGTTTTTACCTGGAGGAACTTCAGCTCGTTGATTGGCTGAAAGTTCCATGGGCATCAGAGTCCCACGTGGGTTACTCGGCCCTACCAGTCCCTGATTGGTTGATCAAGGTGAGATATGAGTCACTTACTCCTGACACTTAGGAATGCAGTCCAGATGTCCAACTGGCACTCCCTAGACAGATAGGCGCCAATGGATGACCATTGATCATGATAGCCAGGCTTAGCTAAGTGCATCCCCCTTTGGGAGCTGTCCTAGGAAACCTTATCAAAGGAAACCTTAAATCAGCCTGCATGAATAGTTTCTCAGTGGCTGCACCACAGAGATGAACAGAGAGATGAGGCCTAATTTGGGAAAGCTCAGAAACACTTAATTCTGCCTTATTAATAAGCCTCGCCACTACAAATGACAGAGTTAAATGCCAGCCTGTCTTTGATTACCTCCAGCAGAGAGAAGGAGATGTGTTGATGTTGCAGGAGTGTGCTTTAGCCTATCAAGAGAGGTATAAAAGCTTTGAAGATAGGTGGGATAAAGGGCCTTCTGTTTGGTCAGGGGACAATAACAACAGAGCCTCTGGTGTGGCCATTCTTTTCAAAGGATGGGCATTCAAATTGAAAAGTATTCAGAAGGTCATAGATGGCAGGTTGCTGTGTGTGGATGTGGAATGGGGGACCGTTAACCTGAGTCTAATCAATGTGTATTGTCCTACTGACGTGGGAGGAAGGGTGGAGCTACTCAAGGCACTCTCTCCCCTATTGTTATGTAGCACAAACGTGATAGTGGGAGGGGATTTTAATTGTATCTTAGAGCACACAGACAGGCAGTCTAGCTCTCCGATAAAATTGGATTCCAGCTCACTGGCCCTGCAAAACTTAGTTCAAGACTTTAAACTCTCAGACACATATAGATGTATATATCCCACAACAGCAGGATATACATGGTCAGGGAGGAATAGCAACTCCAGAATTGACTATTGCTTTGTCTCAGAGAGAGTGAAAGTTGTTGGGGTACTCTTCAGCCTGTCTTCTTCTCAGATCATCAGGCTTTAGGGTGTAGAGTGGAACTCCAGGGCGGGACTGTCTTTGGCCCAGGCCTCTGGAAACTCAACACAAAGCTGCTAGAGAACGAGGGGGTAGTATCCCGCTACAAGGAGAAACTATCACAGTGGCTGTCCTTGTAGTGTCTGTACGGGTCAGTAGGAGAGTGGTGGGAGGAGGTGAAGATGAGGACAAAGGCCTTTTTCATGGCTGAGGGAAGGAAGGCTGCTGCCAGACGGAGAGGAGTGCTAGCCAGGAAACAGAGGCAGCTGCAGTGTCTCTACACGACGCTGCACAGTGGCCTCGATGTGCTCGAGAATATCACCCTTTTAAAAAAGGACATCTGGAGCATAGTGGAAGAAAGTAGTCGAGGGGTGCTGTTAAGAAGCAGATTGCAGTTCGTGGAAGCAAATGAGAAGTGTACTTGCTTCTTTTTAAGGAAAGTGGTAGGCTCCAAATCTGTCATGGAAAGTGTAGTTGATGAGGAGGGAAGAGAGAGAACAGAGCCGAGTGCTATCCTCTCCTGCATCGAGGCCTTCTACTCAAGACTGTACAGCTCTACAGAGGTAAAAAAAAAAAAAATTACCTCAAAGCTAGAAAACGTTTTGAGTGAAGAAGATAGGGAAGTACTTGAGAGGGATTTGACAGTAGAAGAGCTGAGACAGGCTATCGAGAGCTTACAGAAGGGGAAAACTCCGGGTGCTTATGGGCTCCCAAAAGAATTTTATTGCACCTTTTGGGATCTGCTTCAGGATCCGCTACTGCTCCTATTCGAGGAAAGCTTTAAGACAGAATTGCTGCCTGACTCCTTAAGAGAAGGAACTATCTCTCTCTTGTTTACAAAAAAAGCGAAGAATTACATAAAGAACTGGAGACCCCTCAGCCTGTTAGGCGTGGACACTAAGATCCTGTCCAAAGTCCTTTTCCTGCGCATTCAAAATGTAGTGGCCTCACTGGTAGGGAAAGAACAGACTTGTGGGATAGCAGGACGCCTGATAAGCGACAACCTGGCCTTGTTGAGGGATGTCTGTCTGTACTCAGAGGATCGCTCCCTCCCTCTGTGCATTTTAGGTGTAGACCTAGAAAAGGCCTAAACCGGCAGTACTTAACATCGGTACTTGAGCACATGAAGTTTGGCCCCATCATGAGAAAGTGGATTAACCTCCGCAAAAATTAACAAATCTAAGAGTGAGATTTTTTATCAGAACTGGAGGGAGCCAAAAGAAGGACATGATCTCGGGCTGCAAGAGAAGAGAATTAAGGTCCTGGGGGTGTATTTTGGAGAAGAGATGGGAACAGTAAATTGGCAGAACAAATTGCCAATCTTAAACAAAAAACTGATGCAATGGAAGGACCGAGACCTCACCATGACAGGGAAGGTGCTGGTCATCAAAGCCGAGCTCTTGCCTGTCTTGAATTTTCTGGCTTCTACCTTCCCAATCCCACACCGTGTTGCGGTGGTGCTGAGGAGATTGATGTTTCAATTTCTATGGGGTGGGATGCAGGAAAGACTCAGGAGGGAAATAATGTACAGGCCGCTACCCTCAGGGGGGAAGTCTGTCCCAGATATTGCTATGAAGCTGCTGTGCATTTTCCTGGCCTCTGTGCTGAGAGGCTTTGCAACAGCACCTGAAGTGTGTACCTGGACTTATTTTGCCAGGCTCTGGGTAGGTAGGGAGGTGTTCAGAGTGTGGGGTGTCAGACCCAAGCTGGATGTCCCACTCTCTGACACATGCCCTGCAATTTATGGGACAGTTAAAAGTTTTCTAAGATCTCACCCAATTGGCCATATTCCCCTCCGAGATGTCAGCGTCCAAAAACTGGAAGATTTCATTGCACCCCAGAAGAATAGGCAGACCTATGTGACCATTTTAACATCAGCCCAAACAAAGAAGGTGTGGAAGCACACATTCTCTAAGTTTCTGTGCAACATTCACAGAGACGTAGCCTGAAATGTCATCCACCAGTGCTTACTGGTGCGAACTTTCTTGTACCGTAGGGCCTCACCCCCAGCCCTCGCTGCATTAGGGTGGGATGCGGCGAGGAGGAGACTGTGACCTATCTCCTGTGGTCCTGCTTTTTTGCTAAGAACTTCTGGGCCCAGTTTGAACACTGGTTGCAAGCTCTCTTGCCCCAATTTTCCCTGACTGCTGCTTTCGTTATATACGGCATCTCTCCTGACAAACTTCCTCCTGACGTGTTTGCATGAAAGCAGAAAATCTGTGGGAAATAGAGGGCATAGGACAGTATCTCAAGATGCTTGTGGTAGTGGGGGACTGCGTTCGCACTCTCCCCTGATGTGCTTGGTCCAATATCAGATACAGAAGATTTACGACACCACGAATCATGTGCTTGCTATAGGGTACCAGTTTGAAAGGAATCGATGACGCTACTAGTTCTCTGTTTCTTTTACTTATAGGTCCAGAGAAGCAATTCAAGCTGGTTACACTACTCCTTCCTGACATTCATTCCCTTTTCAAAGTGAGTCTTTTTGCTGTAGTTTGCATTATTTAGGCGAGGTTAGCCTTTATTTGGCTATGGGGGGCCTCGGTACTGTATGCTAATTCTCAAGACAGTTTCACCCGTTTTCTGATTGCTAGGTTCTGTACCAGTGCAGACATGTCAAACAGTGAATGGCTGTACCTCTATTGTATCCGTGCTCAATGAATGAAATCAGTAATAAATGAATATATGTATAGTTATACGAAAAACAAGTGGTTTATCGACTCATCTTCATTTGCAGATTTAGAGGCAGCTTCGATATTTGTTTTACAAATGGGTTTTTTTATATGTATGAGTCACATACATGTCATAGCAACAAAACATCTCTAGAAATGAGGCTATAGATCACTTTTCTTGGAAGTGTTAAATGTCCATACTTCAGGCTTTCCTCCCAAAGCCTAGGGCACCAATAGCGACCTCTGCTGGCTGAGAGAGTAAGAGCTTACAGCACCTGGTATTCTCAGGTGGTCTCCCATCCAAGTACTAACCAGACCTGACCCTGCTTCCAATATCAGACATGTTCAGGGTGGTGTGGCCATAAGCTAAAGTGATGGCACCTGACACGCTACTTGAAGCTGTTTGGCATGGGTTCCGTGTCCCCTGAGTGGGACTAAAGGATCGTTCATTTGCAATTCTTTGGAAAGGAGCTTCTTTCGAAATCAATGCGTGGCTGGATGTTCGCGAATGTGCTCCCTTGTGTTGGCTTGTCCTGCACTGGATAAGGACAAACAGGTATCAGCTTGTTCCCTCCTCCTACCCCCTCTGTGTACAGTAGAGCCTCCTGTCCTGACTTGAGGAGCTCACCCAGCTGTGCCTGGAGAGAAGCCAGGGTATTGGCTTGTTACCCCCTCCCACCCCTCTGCGTACAGTAGAGCCTCCTTCCCTGACTGGAGGAGCTCACCCAGCTGTGTCTAGAGAGAAGCCAGGATATCGGCTTCAACAACAGGGCTGGGCAGCTTGTTCCCTTCTCCCACCCCCCTCTGTGTACAGTTGAGCCTCCTGTCTTTACTGGAGGACCTCATCCAGCTGTGTCGGGAGAGATGCCAGGGTATTGGCTTGTTCCACACCCCCACACCCCTCTGTGTACAGTAGTGCCTCCTGTCCTGACTGGAGGAGCTGATCCAGCTGTGTCTGGAGAGACGCCAGGGTATCAACTTGTTCCACACCCCCACAGCTCTCTGTGTACAGTAGAGCCTCCTGTCTTTACTGGAGGACCTCATCCAACTGTGTCAGGAGAGATGCCAGGGTATCAGCTTGTTCCACACCCCCACCTCTCTCTGTGTACAGTAGTGCCTCCTGTCCTGAGTGGAGGAGCTCATCCAGCTGTGTTTGGAGAGAGGCCAGGGTATCAACTTGTTCCCCCCTCCCATCCCTCTCTGTGTACAGAAGAGGTTCCTGTCCTTACTGGAGGAGCTCACACAGCTGTGTCTGGAGAGAAGCCAGAGTATCGGCTTAATCCACACCCCCACCCCTCTCTGTGTACAGTAGAGCCTACTGTCCTGACTGGAGGAGCTTGAAGGCATCCTCTCACAAGCACCAATAAATGTAGGTGTTTTGTGCATTTACCAGGACAATTATTAATTGTAGCAGTAAGTCACAAAATGATTCTTTGATGGTTATTAGAAGACCGACCCAGCAGGATAACTCAGCAACGCACACACACATGGATACTAATACACGAGAATACATTTATTATTACATAAAATGTGCATATCAACATAACAGATCTTATAGTGAGGGTTAGCAGAATACAAAAGGTATATATTCAATCACAAAGAGTTACAAACCAAGAGGGACATACATTCCATATACCATTCATTTAGACCATTTTGTAAATAAACTTTGTTACAACTTGTACATTAGATACTCAAAAGCAAGTACATGACTCATAGGAATTAAATTGATATCAACTCAGGTTGAGGTAACAATTGAATTCTCGAGCTGTAATGCAGAATGTTGAATACTCGTCTGCTCTGTGGGGGTTCAGATCTCCCGCGGACACAAAGAAGCGGTGGCAGGCTGTTGCTGCGTCCAATCGGTGCCAGGCAGTGCTGGTTCGACGTGAGAGAAGAAGAAGAGAGATTTCTACTGCGGTGCGCTGCTGATGCTCTCTGAAGACCGGCTAGTTAGTGTTGGCTGAAATTAAGGAGAGACTGCACACAGAAAAGTGACTACAGATCCGAGCAAGTCACACTCTTTAGACAGGAAGAAGACCGGTTCGTTCCCGATGTAGCACTAGTCCTGAATACTGATATTCAGCTGTCCACAGCTCCAACTGTAGTTCACTCGTTGATCAGGTGAGCGTTCGCGGTGGGTTCACGAGGCTTGCTGCTGGGCTAACCTCGAGTGGATCCTTTGGGTACGCGCGGGCAACCTCCGTTCTCGACTCTTAGAACAAGGAAAAGTCCTGGCACTCGGACACATTGGCCGTTATGTGACTGTCTGAGCTGAGTCTGAGGATGTCCAGGAGGAGCTGGAGTTTTACCTGGAGGTACTACGGTCGCTCATTGGTTGAAAGTTCAATGGGCATTAGAGAATCATTTTGTGACTTACTGCAACAATTAACAATTGGCCCAGTAAATGCACAAACCCCTACATTTATTGGTGCCTCGTGAGAGGATGCCTACATTTATTGGTGCCCAGTGTGAGGATGAGTAACCATGCACTCTGACCTTGGGGTTGTAAACCACTTGGGATGAGACTCTCCCTTGGAATCTCCCAGACAGTGAGGCACCAGAGATGACCATTAATTAGGGTGGCTGGTGTATCTCAGCTTTGGGAGTTGTTCCTTATCAGAACACTCTATCAGCTAGAAAAACACCTTAAATGTGAACCAAATGGAATGGCCTCTCTGTGTCCAGCACCATTTGAGATGAGGGAGAGAGACTAGCAAAGGAGCAGCAAACTCAAGCTACAACGGTCTCTGTCCTGTGTGAATGCGCTGGTGGACTATTAAGCTACTTGACTTACTAAAACTCTTCCCACACTCACTGCAGCTGAACGGTCTCTCTCCTGTGTGAATGCGCTGGTGTGATTTTAAGTGGCTTATCTGACTAAAACTCTTCCCACACCGACTGCAGCTGAACGGTCTCTCTCCTGTGTGAATGCGCTGGTGGGTAATTAAGTTACTTGACTGACTAAAACTCTTCCCACACTCACTGCAGCTGAATGGTCTCTCTCCTGTGTGAATGTGCTGATGTCGTTTTAAGAGGTGCGAGTGACTAAAACTCTTCCCACACTCACTGCAGCTGAATGGTTTCTCTCCTGTGTGAATGTGCTGATGTCGTTTTAAGAGGTGTGAGTTACTAAAACTCTTCCCACACTGACTACAGCTGAAAGGTCTCTCTCCTGTGTGAATGCGCTGATGTGACTGTAAGTGGTTTTTCTGATTAAAACTCTTCCCACACTGACTGCAGCTATATGGTCTCTCTCCTGTGTGAATGCGCTGGTGGGTTTTTAAGTGACTTGACTTACTAAAACTCTTCCCACACTGACTACAGCTGAAAGGTCTCTCTCCTGTGTGAAGGTGCTGATAGGGTTTTGAAATGCTAGACTGACAGAAACGCTGCTCCTCCCTGTGCCATAATGGCAGTTTGTCCACTCCATCTGAGCAAGGCCTTGAGTGATTCTTCTTCATCCCCTGATCGTGCCGGGGTCTCTTATTCTGCAAATGCTCCATGGAATGGCCTTGCTCTGTGTGATGAAAGTGAGATTTGTTTTCATCATTATGTCCCTCAGTGTGCTGCACAGCACTGTGAATCATCTGGGGCTCCTTCTCCAGCTCTCTGAGACTAAAACCGTCAAGTTCATTCAGTTGTTCCTCTCTTTGCCCAAGAACAGACATACTCTCCAGTTCATTAAAACTTTCAACGATTTTCTCAGTAACCAGATTATTAAACCTGTGTGTAAAGTCATCAGATACTAAGGGATCATATGATTGTTTGAGACTCTGCAATGACAGTCTCTCCCCTTGAACAGAACAAGGCCTAATTATTATCAAGCCCTGTAGGAGCTGCTGTTGCTCCTCCCTGTACTGACTCTTCTCAGTGTGCTGTGACTCAGTACTGTTCTCTTCACCAGGTACATCAGTCTGCTGCTCTGCAGGGTCAATCAACTTGGGCTCCATGTCCTGCTCTGTAAGATTTAAAACATCCAGTTTTTCACCGTGCTCTTGTATAGAGATGCAGCCCAGTTCATTACAACCTTGTGTAATATTGATTGTGTCCAGATTATTAATATTCTCTGTAAAATCATCACATACTAAGAGCCCAGGTGTCTCACTCTCAGGCTCTGTCTTCATCATGGGCACAGAGTCCAGATCCTTGACACTCTGTCTACTTTCTGTGTGCTGCTCACTAAGTGCCTCTTTCCCTTCTGCGGCAGTGAGCTCTGTCTCCTGCATCAGACTGGAGCCCCACTCCTCCACACTGTGCTGCAGTTCAAGAGGAGCCCTTTCCCCAGCTTCAATAAGAGCACTGGCCTCTGAATCTGTAAACACAAGACAAGACAAGACCTTTATAAGAATAAACTTTATTTTATAGTTGTATACCTTTAGAGGTGGCTTCTCAAAGCATTTTACAGAATGCCAACAACAAAAAATACACAAAATTAGCACGATGAGAAAACACAGTTAGGAGACAGTAGACAGTGGTACTAAGTACAGTAGGAACAGAGGGGTACAGAACAGTTAAATAAAGGCTCTCCTGAAGAAAATGTTTTTGAGTCTGGATTTGGAGTTTAGAGAACGTGACTCTCTGATATCCTTTGGGAGAGAGTTCCAGAGCTTGGGGCATAAAATTAGAAGGCCCTGTCACCCATACAATGTAGATGGCCTTGGGGGACAGATAGGAGAACAGAATTAGAAGAGCGAAGATTGCAAGGTAGGGAGTAGGGTGATAATATCAGACCAGCATGGAGGTGTCAAGCCAAGCCAAGACATGGAGAGTCTTATAGGTTAGCAGGAGGATTTTTAAGCCGATATGAAACTTGACAGGAAGCCAGTGCAAGGACTCCAGGATAGGAGTAATGTGATCATTTGTACTAGACCTGGTCAGGATTCTGGCTGCTGAATTTTAGACATACTGCAGTTTGTTCAATGTGGATTTAGAAACCCCAGAGAGTAGAGCGTTACAGTAGTCGATTTGGGAGAAGACAAAAATTTTCAGTCAAAGTCAGTGATAACACAGGGCGTAGTCGAGCAATATTTATGAGGTGAATGAAAGATGTTCTGACAACATGCTACACATGTGGGTCGAACGTCAAATATCATCCCCAAGTTTTTCAATTTAGACTGAAGCTCAAGTACAAGACCATCTACAGATAGGGTTACACATTGGTTGTACAAAGTTGATGGGTGGTGCCAATAAGCATGACTTCAGTCTTGTCACAGTTAAAGGAAGGAAATTGAGTCACCCAAGTTTTTATATCAGGGATGCAAGTAAACAGAATAGAGACAGCCACATCATTGTCAGGTTTGGTATGGATGTATATTTGAGTATCATCAGCATAGTAGTGATAGCTGAGGCCATGTGATCTTAAAAGCCTTAAACTACACACATGTATACTAGTACACTCACAATCAATTTGGGTTGTTTTAACATAGTGGAATAAGTGGGTATAAGGGCATGTTCTGATTTAGCTCTGTCAGAAACATAACTACCATGTAAAAAGTAAGTCTACTGTAATAATATCACAATTACATTACATTTACATTAACAGTGCACTGAGAGAGAGAGAGGGGTTAATACAGACACACTGACCGGACACTACAGCACATTAACACTGCACTGAGAGAGGGGTTAATACAGACACTTTCTGGACACTACAGTACATTAACACTGCATTGAGAGAAAGGGGTTAATACAGACACACTGACTGCACACTACAGGACATTAACACTGCACCGAAAGAGAGGTTAATACAGACATGCTGACTGGACACTCCAGTGCATTAACACTGCACTGAAAGAGGGGTTAATACAGACACACTGACTGACTGGACGCTAAAGTGCATTAACACTGTACTGAGAGAGAGAGGGGTTAATACAGACACACTGACTGGACACTGCAGTGCATTAACACAGCACTGAGAGAGGGATTAATACAGATGCATTGACTGGACATAATAGTACATTAACACTGCACTGAGAGAAAGGGATTAATACAGACACACTGACTGCACCTTACAGTACTTTAAAACTGCAGACAGAGGTGGTTTAAATACAGACACACTGACTGGACACTACAGGACATTAACACTGCACTGAGAGAGAGGAGTGAATACAGACACACTGACTGGACACTACAGCACATTAACACTGCACTGAGAGTGGGATTAATACAGACACACTGACTGAACATAAAAGTACATTAACACTGCACTGAGAGAGAGGGGTTAATACAGACACACTGACTGGACACTACAGCACATTAACACTGCACTGAGAGAGGGATTAATACAGACACACTGACTGGACATAAAAGTACATTATCACTGCACTGAGAGAAAGGGGTTAATACAGACATGCTGACTGGACACTACAGTACATTAACACTGCACTGAGAGAGGGGTTAATACAGACACTTTCTGGAAACTACACTACATTAACACTGCATTGAGAGAAAGGGATTAATACAGACACACTGACTGCACACTACAGGACATTAACACTGCACCGAAAGAGAGGTTAATACAGACATGCTGACTGACTGGACACTCCAGAACATTAACACTGCACTGAGAGAGAGAAGGGTTAATATAGACACACTGACTGGACACTACAGTGCATTAACACAGCACTGAGAGAGGGATTAATACAGACGCATTGACTGGACATAACAGTACATTAACACTGCACTGAGAGAGAGGGATTAATACAGACACTGACTGCATAATACAGTACATTAACACTGCATTGAGAGAGATGGCTTAACACAGGCACTGCGACTGGACAATACAGCACATTAACACTGCAATCAGAGAGAAGGATTAATACAGACAAACTGACTGCACATTACATTACTTTAAAACTGCACAGAGAGAGGCGGGTTAATACAGACACAATGACTGGACACTACAGGACATAAAGACTGCACTGAGAGAGAAGGGTGAATACGGACACACTGACTGGACACTACAGCACATTAACACTGCACTGAGAGAGGGATTAATAAAGACACACTGACAGTACATTAACACTGCACTGAGAGAGAGGGGTTAATGGATACATACGGACTGGACACTATAGCACATTTCGTTTAATTGTTGATTTACCCTCTGGGCCATTTCAGGCTGTTCCTCTAATTTCAAAACCCCCTATACGTAACAGCTGGTGTCACCAATTTTCTGTGATGAACTGGTATCCCGTCCATGGTGTATCCCACACTGTACTGGGTAGAGCAGTGAATTCAACTGAGAGGAAATGACTGTATCTCTAGAAGACTCATACACCTTCTGCTTTGTGCTTAATCCAAAGAGGTCAGGAAGAGAATAGTGGACCTTGCAGTGCTGGTACTCAACAGTAAGAGCAGACAACACTGGCCAGACAGTCAGCACAAAAACACCATGAGAAAAACCCAGGGAACAGAGTTTGTACTTTTAATTCCTTCCAAATCCACAACACTCCTTCTCCTCCAAGATCAATCAACACAGAAGAATCCCCAAACTTCAAACACCCCAATACACTGCAACTCACCAGAGACAATCCAATATTCACTTGCTCCTGCACCTCAAACCCCTGACCGCTGGAAAACATAAGAATGCATACAGCCTTCGACTGATCGACCATTTTTATCCTGTTTACAATTTCACGGTTATTTCCAGATTTTATTTGCGTTTGTAAATCCTAAATCACTGGAAACACGTTTGGCCAAGAATGATATAAATAAGGAAGATGTTCCAAAAAATTTTAAAACAAACTAAACAAGTAAGATACCAACGTTTTTCCATAATGATTATGTAAATACAGTAGCTCATCATTTTTTTTTATCTGAGTCATTGAATGATATGGAGTCAGTCTAAATTATGTGTTCTAAGCCCTGTTTCTGAAATAAAGATGTTTTCAGCACCATAATTGGGAAAACAACAGTTCAGTACCGAACTGAGAATGAGGGGTTAGTACAGACACACTGACTGGACACTTCAGTACACTTCAGTACAGGGGTTAATATAGACAAAGTGACTGACATAATAGTCCAAAGGAGTTAGTACAGACAGACCCTGGTGGACTGGAATGTTTAAACTTATCTATATAAATATAAAATCTAAAGATATAACACAATAATTATAATACTAATACAATATTTTTATTTTCCCGAATGACGTCGGATTGTGCACTGATTCGGTGAAAGAATTATATTATAATACAAATACAGTATTATATACCGTGGATATATATATATATTTCATAATAACGTCAGATTACACTGATTTAGAGAAACAAATGCTGGATATGAACGAGTTGTTTTTATAACCGGCCAACAGTTCAGTTTCCAGTAAAGAATCCCGTTGCTACGTCACACAGGTCTTTCCCACTTCACTCTGCATCTCTCCACTATATTCTCACCAGTGAGGACGTTAAAGATACTGGTTTTAAACACACACACTCTGACTACATACAAGTCACCACACTGACCTGACAGCTCCAGTTTCGTGTTCAATTCTTCTTTTATTTCTGCAGTCACTTCACAGGGAAGCGGGTGTCCAACACGATCTGTCTGTCCCCGATCTCCTCCTGCTCCCGACTCCTTCTCCCACAGCTGCAATCTCCACTTCAGGCTTTCGTTTTCCTTCTTCAGCTGCGCCATTTCACTCCCGAAACTCTCTTCCACAAACTGTGTGATTTTAAACACAGACCGTCTCAACAGAGTCTGGGAGACGCTGCGGAGTTTGTTTTCAATCTCATCCTCAGAGTCAGACATCCTGTTTCGGAACACATGTGAAACTTCATACACGATCGATTTGAGCAAAACCTCCATGAAAGAGCGAAGCTCAGTTTCCAGATTGAACAGTAAAATTGCCATATTTAACCAAAGTTGAACACAAATTTTTTTTTTAACAGATAAATATACTTTAATCAGAAAAAAAACATCGCAAAAGTACACATCTCACACATTAACTCTCCGAAAAACGACGGCGGAACGGCGGTGATTGTCCGTCATCAATCGTTGCAAGGGTGGGCGGATTTGCGCTATTGTGAGAGTCCCTCCAAACCCTACCACTTGCTGTTTAATCATTAATCCCTGTACAGGGTCCATAGTCCTTTCCAGCGCTCCTTTGCCGTAGGGAAACCCCATTTGGCAACGTCGCGCTTCATCCTCCTCCTGAGGTCCGCCAGGATCCTCTCCTCCAGCTCCCTCACTCCCCACTCGATGTTGTGCCGGATGAGATTGTTCCTCGCGTCCCACAGGCCTTTCTTTGTGAGGGACAGCAGCAGCCACATCAGGAACTGCGTCCCCTTGTCTAATCCGGTAGGTGCTAGCCCCAGCAGAATGTACTGGTAACTGAGCACCGCACCCGTCTCCAGGAGTTGCATGGTGTTGTCCATTCTGCCCCACACCGCCTTGGCGAAGGGGCAGCTCCAGAACACGTGCTCCTGAGTCTCCTCGACGAAACACGTGTCCCGGGGGCAATGCGGATTCCTGGTAAGCGAGTGTCTGTAGAGAACCTCTCTGGTGGCCAGTCTCTTGTGTACGGCCATCCAGTTGAGGTCCTTTAGTTGATTGTCCAGTTCTTTCGGCTGCGTCCTTTCCCAGACTTGTCTGGGAACTTGCAGCCTTTCGTCGGCGACCAGATGTCCCCTTACCTCTTTGTACAGAGCTCTGTGGTTGGTGCAGAGCTCCGGCTGTCTCGTGGCCTCATACCTCCTGCTCCACTTGACAGCGTGGGTGTAGAACTTCGGTCGCCTCTCTGCCTTGGGCCCAGTGTTTGACCACTGGACCAAGTGCCTCATCGGGATGGAGAGCCACAGCCTGACAAAGTACTGGTACTTGTGGCCGATGGGCTCCCGCAGCGCCCGACAGAGGTTGCAGAAAAAGATGCAGTCGAGTTTCAGGGGGAAATGTGGGACATCTCGACCCCCTTCCTCGACTGGTTGACACATCCGGTTTCTCGTGATGTACCCGTACTTGCCGCCCCAGACGAAGCCGAAGATCATCCCTTGCAGCGCTCGTCTGAGTCTGGCCGGCAGCGGGTACACCACCGCCAGGTAAACCAAAGCCGGCAGGACGTCTGCTTTCAGCACCATCACTTTCCCTGTGTAGGACAGCGACCGCGTTTTCCACAGACCCAGCTTCGCGTTCACCTTGGCGATCCTCTCCGTCCAGTTGTTGGTCTCGTTGTCCTGGCTCTGGAAGGAAACCCCCAGTATTCTGAGGGGCTCCGTACAGAGCTCGAGACCCTCCGGCGCCGTCGTCCTGTGCTTCCAGGGCCCGAAGAACTTCAGTTTGCTCTTTCGGCGGTTGAGCTTCGACCCCGAGGCTCTGGAGTACTGCTCCATGACCTGCAGGGCCCTCCTCAACCCCCTGTCTGACCTCAGGAACAGCGTCGTGTCGTCGGCGTACTGGGAGATCTTCAGGGTTTCCCCCGCGCCTCCCGGTATCTCCAGGCCATCGATGACAGGGTCCCGTCTCACCGCCTCTGCTAAGGGCTCTGTGAAGAGAACATAGAGAAGGGGTGAAAGGGGGCAGCCCTGTCGTACTCCGGATACCTGGGGAATGAAATCCCCCAGGTTTCCGTTCACGTTCACTCTGCTGCCCACGTCAGAGTACAGAATCTGAATCCAGCGGCTGAAAATCTCTCCGAAACCGAAGCGTTCCAGCACCCTGAACAGATAGCTGTGGTTCACTCTGTCGAAGGCTTTCTCCTGGTCCAGGCTGACCACCATCATGGGCACGTTCCGGTCCTCGGCCCAGGCGATGGCGTCTCTGGTCAGCTGGAGGTTCCAGCTGACAGATCGCCCCTCCACCCCGCACGTCTGGTCGCTGTGGACGATGTGGGGGAGGGCGGTTCTCAGTCTGCCGGTCAGGAGCTTGGACAGGATCTTTACGTCCACGCAGAGCATCGTGATCGGCCTCCAGTTTTTGAGGTCGGCGGCGTCTCCTCCCTTGAAGAGCAGGGAGATGACGCCCTCCCTCATGGTGTCTCCGAGTTTCCCCCGGCGGAAGATCTCCTGCGCCACTTCCACCAGATCTGCCGCCAGGGTGTCCCAGAAGCAGGTGTAGAATTCCTTGGGGAGTCCGTCCGGCCCCGGCACCTTGCCATTCTCCATGGACAAGAGCGCCGCCTTCAGCTCCTCGGCCGTGATCGGACCCTCCAAGTCCTCCCTCACCTCCTCCGGTACTCGTGCCGTGAGCCCCTCCAGAAAAGCATCGCCTGCCTCCACCTCTGTCTGCTTTTCTGAAAAGAGCTCCTTGTAGAAAGCGGTGGCCGCTTCTACTTTGTCGCTCTCGTCCAGCACTTCCTCTCCATCTCCCCGTCTCAGGCTGTGGATCACCCTCTTTTTCTGGGCTCCTCGGACCTGATTGAAGAAATAGGAGGAACAGGTTTCATTATTTTCATAATGCTCCCTTTGTGCCTTGACCAGGAAAGCCTTGGCTTTCTCGGTGTGCAGGTTGCGGAGCCTCTCCTTCAGGTCCCGTGCCCGGGCTGAATTGAAGGCTCCTCCCCCGTTAGCCGAGCTGTACTCCTCCTCGAGTTGCCTCTGGAGTCGTGCAGCTTCCTTCCTCTCCCTGGCCGCCTTCCGTCTGCAGTACGTCTGCGCCAGGGTTCGGGTCCTGTCCTTCACCGACTCCCACCATTCCACCACGGAGCTGTAGCCGTCCCTCAGGTCGACCCAGCTCGCGTAGCCTTTCCGGAACAGTGCCCTGAAGTCGTCTTCCTCCAGTATCTCCCGGTTCAGCTTCCAGTACCCACGACCGAATGCCGGCAGGCTAGTGTTAGCCACCACCGTCAAGCGCTCGTGGTCGGAATACCACGCCGGGGACACCGTCGCCGACTCCAGGGAGCAGGTGGTGTGCAGGAAGATGTAGTCCAGGCGGCTGCACACTCCCCGGGAGTTCTTCCAGGTCGTTCCGGCGTCGTTAGGGCGGCACCGTCTGAAGCCGTCTACCAGGGAGAACTGCTTGAGTAGCGACTCCAGCTCTGCCGAGCTAGCGTCGCTCCCCTTCTCCCGGTCGACGTTGAAGTCCCCGCCGAGCACCACCTGTCTGTTGGTGGTGCAGCAGCTGGCCAGGTCAGCAAACACTTCCTTCCGGATAGAGGGTTCCGTCGGAGCATAGACGTTAATCGCTCTCAACTTCTGCCCCCTCCAGTCGATGTCTGCGACCAGGATCCGGCCCTGCACCACCGAGAAGGAGGAGACCAGCGCCATCTCTGGGTTTCCGAGGAGGATTCCCACTCCGGAAGAGTGGACCCCTCCTACGCTCCAGCATGATTCTCCCTTCGTCCATTCCCTGGAGAATGTCAGCTTATCGCTTTCATCCTTCAGGTGGACCTCCTGTAAGAAACAAACTGAGAAAGCCTTTGAGGCCAGATCATGAAAGACTCCCCGTCTTTTCACTGGGTCTCTCAGCCCTCTCACGTTAGTTGTTAGGAAGGTTAGTTTCACAGTCATTTAAACTAGTGAAAGTTAAACCTCCTCTCTGTACTTACAGTTGAAACCTGGGAGTCTACATCTGGGCACTGTTTAGCCTAGATGTAACTCCTCTCGTTCGGGTCCTGGGGGGAATATGCTGGGCTCCCTCCAGGTCTCGCAGGGGACTGAAAAGTAAACATGCTGGACAGGTCCAGCCCTACCATCAGTCTGGGCTCCAGGGCGGCCTCGAAGTAATCCTCGTCTTCCTCGAGGATACTCTCCGCCACCGCTTCGGGAAGACTCCTTTCTTCCCTTTTTCTGGGAGTTTCGGGAGCCTCCGGTTTCTCCTGGGCCTCGGGGGAGGGGGGCTCCAATTCCTGGGCTTCCTCTTCCTGTTGTTGTTCCTGGGCCTCGGGGGAGGGGGTTCCGACTTCCTGTGCTGCCTCTTCCTGTTGCCCCTGGGCCTCGGGGGAGGGGGTTATCTCTTCCTGGGCTGCCTCCTCCTGTTGTCCGTGGGACTCGGGGGAGGGGGGTTCCGTTGTTACTTCCTGTCGTCCTTGGGCCTCGTGGGGGAGGGTTTCCATTTCCTGGGCTGCCTCCTCTGGTTGTTCCTGGGCCTCGAGGGAAGAAAGTTCCATTTCCTCTAGGGCGAGGAAACGGTTCTCCCTTACCTCTCTTTTCTTTTGTCCTTCCGAAGGTGGATCCGCCCTGGGTCTCTTCTCCCGCTTTCGCTTTCCCTTTTTGCTGGGAGTTATCCAGGGCTCTTCCTCCGGTCGGCCATTTTGTCCTTCTTCCTGGCGGCCATCTTGTGGCACCGATGCGGCTGGGGGTGTGGCCTCGGCAGTTTCGGTCCTCAGCGGGGGAGGTGCGGGTTCTTTGTTCTCACCCCTCTCCCTTTGTCTGGAGACCGGTTTCTGCCTGCTGGCTTCCACCACCTGCGCAAACGAAGGTTTGCTTACCTTGCATTGGCGAAGGAGGTGTCCCTCGGCGCCGCATCCGTCGCACTTTTTGGCTGCCCGGCAGGTTTTTGCCAGGTGCCAGTCCTCGTTACAGTTGTGACATCTGACGATGTCACATGTGTTGGCTTTGTGGCCGGACTGTCTGCACTTGCTGCAAAAATCCGGCATCCTGGGGTAGTAAAGGTACCCCCTGTCGGCTCCGATGTTGAAGCGAGCCGTGGGGTGCTGGAAACGGTCGACGCCCTCTGGGTCCTCTTTTAGGAGGACTCGGTACTGGCGTTTGCCGTACCAGACGCCTTCGTCCCTGACCTCAGTTGGTTTTCCCACCACGGTTATATACCTCCCTAGGTACGCTGTTATCCGTTCCGTAGGTACGTAGGGGTTGTATGTGCAAACCGTGATGGTCCTCTGGTTTGTCTTCCTCATAGGCTCCGGCCTGAAATCAGAGAAACCGGGGTGCTTACCTTTTTCCCTGATTAGTCTCGTTGCCTTTTCGTATGAGGCGTCCGTGGCCATGTAGGCCTCCATGTACCTCTCTGCCTTGTTGTCCTGGAGGCAGTAGAGATCTCCGGCCACCAACTGCAAGATCCCTCTAAGGAAAGTCATGAAGAAGGTCTTCGCAGTCGGCATCGTCTCGGTCTTCTTCGTCCAGTGGAACCGGATCAGTGTCCTCTTGTCTGCCATCTCTGAGGGAGAGAAGAGGGAAAAAAAGGAGGGAAAGCGGGAGAGCAAAGGGAGCTAAAGAAGCAGCGAGGGAGCCCTGGCCTTTGTCCTTGCGGGCAGAGCCCAGCTAGGTGCAGGCGCAGGAGGAGAGAGAGAGAGAGGAGAGGAGAGCGGAAAGTGCTTCCGGGTCTCGAGGAAGAAAGCAAGCACCGCGGGCAGGCCACGTGTACCTGCTCCCAGCCAAGAGGCCAAGGAGGCAGAGAGAGAGAAAGCGAGAGAGAGAGAGAGGGAGCGGATAGCGCTTCCGAGTCTCAAGGAAGAAAGCAGGCACCGCGGGCAGGCCACGTGTACCTACTCCCAGCCAAGAGGCCAAGGAGGCAGAGAGAGAGGGAGAGAGAGAGCGAGAGAGAGAGGGAGCGGATAGCGCTTCCGAGTCTCAAGGAAGAAAGCAGGCACCGCGGGCAGGCCACGTGTACCTACTCCCAGCCAAGAGGCCAAGGAGGCAGAGAGTGAGAGAGAGAGGGAGCGGATAGCGCTTCCGAGTCTCAAGGAAGAAAGCAGGCACCGCAGGCAGGCCACGTGTACCTACTCCCAGCCAAGAGGCCAAGGAGGCAGAGAGAGAGAGCGAGAGAGAGAGGGAGCGGATAGCGCTTCCGAGTCTCGAGGAAGAAAGCAGGCACCGCGGGCAGGCCACGTTTACCTACTCCCAGCCAAGAGGCCAAGGAGGCGGTGCAAGAGAAAGGGGGAGGGGAGAGGAGAGAGCAGAGAGAGAGAACGCTGCTGCCGGATCCCACCCAGCTCAACTGCTGCTTGGCCTTAACCCCCTAGGCTCAACCTAGAGCGATACCAGCTCAAGCACTCTTCAGGATCTTCGATCGCCTTCTAGACCTTTGGTAAGACAAGAACTGCGGGCATGCCACTTGAACTTGATCTTAGCCAAAAGGCCGAGAAGTTGAACACAAATACAGAGAGTGTGCTGTGCTGATACTAAAATGACAAACACTAAAACTCCTACGCCCCTACGAGTCTATATTACTGCAAAGTTTTTAATTCACACCTGAAGCAGGAACAGGAACTGAGCGATCACTCCTCCTACATCCTGCCACATGACGCACTTCCTTAGTGATTGTTGCTATGCACTTCACGTGAAGGACTTTCAGTATGTTGTATCTTGTTGAATATACGATGAAAAATAATGTAGCATTGTTTACAAATATATGTACGTAAAATATACACATCTATATATATACACATACAAATATATATGTTGTTTTTTCATATATTTCCAGATCCTTCGCCTGTATTGAAATAAATAACAGCACTTAAACGTGTATTGAAATAAAGGGATCAAACTTTCAATGTAATAGATCCATATCTGAACAATGTTTACTAATAGACGGTAATGTGAACAATTCCTGTTGCCAATTGGTTGGATATCTCCAAGACATCCAAGAGATCAGGTATTGAAAATCATTTTTTAAACAGAAAATGTGAAATGGAAAGTAGGTCAAAAGCCTTCTGATAATCTAAGTACACCAAACTACATGTTCTGTGCATCCATTAGTTTTATGGGATTTAATTAGTTAGACAAATTATATTTCTGATTACAATAGATAGTTTTATATCTCTATTCATAATAAAGGTTGGTTTTATTATAATTTATGATTTCTATAATTTATAGTAATCCTTTGTTTCATTTTTTCAGAAAAAAGACTGCAATGTTGATAGAATAAGAAAAAAAGGTCCCTAAAAGACTGATTTGAATGAAGCATTTTTTGTCCACATTTAACATTTTGCAGCTCTCTGACAAACCAGCAGCATTCTGACAGAAAGAGCAGTTGTAAACTGTCATTGTCTCAGTTGTCCAGAGGAGCAGAGTGACTGAGAGGTCAGAGCTGTTAGCTGGTATTGTCAGTGTGAGAACAGCTCTCCAGCTCCGTCTCATTGACTTCACACCACCTGAGTGCTGATGCTCTTTCTCTCCTGCTCGTCTTCTCTCCACTACCGTCTTTTGTTCTTTTGTTTGATTTATCAGCTGCCCCTCATACATGAAGGAGGCACCAAAGCCAAAACATTGTGTCTCTTTTCTTTTCACTATGGAATAAACCTTTACCTACTCCTGTCTCATTCACTCTCTTTCTCACCTTGTCTGCAGTCTCACCTCCTGCTGCTCCATTGTCTGCAGTTTCTGTCCAGAGTTTCACCTCTTGCTGCTCCATTGTCAGAATGAATGATGAGTCACAGGACTGTTCTCACCTGTTAACACCCAGTAACATTTCTGCCCAGGTGGCAATTTAAATACCTGATTCTGTATTTTAATGTGTCTGTTTTGTGTTTAATGTCTTCATCCTGCTCTTTTTGTACTGAAATTGTTGTACTTGAAGTTGTAAAACTCAAACCTTGGTTTACCATGAGATTTTAACGTGATTTCTTGTTGTAATGTTCATCTGCATTTGATATGTTTATATTTCACTATATTTAATCATAATCATATGTACTCATACATACTCCATGTAGATAATGTAAAATAAATCTCATGTCACAGTAAAGGCTCACACAGCGAGAATTCTTGAAGAATAAAATCACACTGCACAACTTTGGAACATCACGTCCAAGTTTAGTGACAGCAACATTAGAAATTTTAAGCTAAGACATTTCAGATCACCTTTTTATTAAAAGTTCAAGCAAAATTGAATAACTTTGCAAGGAACATTTCAAAATCTCAATCAAATCCAGTACAATCCCAATGGATTAATCTGAATTTACTCTTTGCGATCCCGACAAATTGGGAAACAATTTTATGGTTCTTATGGTAAGAAAAATAACACGAGACCACACAGATTCTTTAATGTTTACATCATAATGTTATTAGAGTAGGACACTGATGTGAATATGTGTTTGGGTTTCAATTAGCTGATTCTTGTTGAAGAATTGGTGATTTACGATTAAAGAATCAGTAGTGTCGGATTAAGTCCCGTTCTAAATTTCTTGCTTTTGTGTGCAAACTTACCCACATCTGCAATATTTTAAAATATATGGAATAATTAATTGGAAATAACTAAATTATCGACAATATCCAGTTATATACTTGAACAGACAAAAAAAATGATTATGATATTACATATACCCACATACTTCATATCCTACATATTAACATACTGACCAGAATAATTAAAAAGCTTTGATTCTGAACCCCTGCAGTTAGTGTTAATTAGAAAAACAACAGTGCTGCAACCTGAGCACAAGTTCAGCTGCTCTCCAGCTTTGTTCCACACGGTTTTTCATTGCAATTGAGCTCAGAGCTGGAGATGAACTCCAGACAGTATGGTTAACACCTGGTTAACTAGTCCGCAGCTGTGTGCTCCATTCAAAAGTTTGTTCCAATTGACCCAATGTGTGGTTCTATAGCTGTCAGGTGCAGTTCCCTTACATAAAGGACATTTATTACTGAGGAGCCCGATTGACAAGCCAGGCGGGAGTCAGATCTACAATTTTCTGATCCGCATGATTCTGAACACTTGATTCAGGCCCCTTTATAGCTCTCTCTGTTCAAGATAAAAATAAAAAGGTTCAGTGCGTAGCAAAGAATCACCAATAAATTGAATGTGGAAGTTAAGTCCTGTTCTAAGTTTCCTGCTTTTGAGAGCAAACTTACCCAGATCTGCAATATTTTAAAATATATGCCGTTGTTGAGTTGGAAATAACTAAATTAAAATATCGATTTCCAGTTATATACTTGAACGAGACAGAAAAAATAACAATTATGACCTACATATTAACACACTGATCAGAATAATTGAAAGGTTTTGATTCAGAACCCCTGCAGTTAGTGTTAATTAGAAAAAAAACAACAGTGCTGAAACCTGAGCATAAATTCAGCTGCTCTCCAGGTTTGTTCCACATGGATTTTCGTTGCAATTGAGCTCAGAGCTGGAGATGATTTCTAGATAGAACCGTGTTAACTAGTCCGCAGCTGTGTGCTCCTTTCGAAAGTTTGCTGCAATTGACCCAATGTGTGGTTCTATAGCTCTCAGGTGCAGTTCACTTACACATAGGACATTTATTACTGAGGAGCCTGATAGGTTTAAAAGCAACATGAGTCAAGCAGGAGATGAACCAACAATCTTCTGATCTGCGTTATCCATTGCGTTACTGCCCTTCCTCTCACATTGCTGAACTGCACCAGAGTGAGCTCAGCGCCGTAGTACCATAGTATATGGGGTGGTGCGGTGGCTAGGGATCTGTGCCTGTGGCTGGAAAGTTGCCAGTTCGTGTCTCGTGGCCAGCAGAGAAATCCTCTTAATGTTAGATGCAAGACAATCAGATGTCAGGAGAATCTTAAAGCTACTGAAGCAGGAGTAGCAGTAACCGCAATGAGGTGGGTAAAGTTGGGCATTTCTCATTTTCTTCTGTACAGCCACCGTGTCAGAATGCACTGCTTGGGATATGAAGGGAATTACGGCTTCAGATTGTTTTTACTGAGCTCTGCATTGTTTTATTCATGCTGCCTACATCCTTTGAAATGCTGACATTGTCTTTTTAATACAAATCATCACACTGCTCTACATAGACCTGTCTTCGGGATCCTTACGATTGCTGAGAAACAAAGCTTCTGCATTCCGAGGATACTGATTCTTTCACCGTAAATCCCCAATTCTTCAACAAGAATCAGTGAAAACCAAACACTTATACACACTTGTATCCTAGCATGAAAGCAATATGATGGAAGCATTTGAAAATCTCCTTCACAGCACAGATGAGAATTTTGATTTCTTCCCCATTGCAGAGCATGTATGGGCACTCCCTCAGTACCCTAGTTTGTAAAACCACGACTTAAAGATCGAAGCACTTTTTAATATTATGGAGTCTCTCATTTGATGGCCAGAAATAAATTTATGTCAGAACTTGAAAAGCTTTCTAAAATTGTTCGGTGCTTCTTATTAAAAGAAATGACAAGAGCAGTCTAAACAGCTCCAGGCTATTAACTGCTTAATATAGTGATCAGCAGCGTGATAACCAGTTTATAAGGCTGAAAATGATCCTGGAAGCACAGCAAACTTCTAACTGCTACTACTGTTTTGGGTTTTACAACCGAATAACAAAACGGCTTCAATTCCGTCGATTAGACTCAGTGAAACGTAAACACCTATAGTATTTACGGGAATTGTAAGTGTTTTGCACATGTCGAACTTAACGTCAAAGAACGTTCACCATTGTAACCAAGGCAACCACAGGAACAACATCAAGAAGCACAATCAATTCCCCATTTAAATCTTTCCTGTAAGGTGTGCTTTGTGAAAGCATGAAGTAAACCCCCAGATTGCTTTTGAACATGGACAAGTATTTCTGATGGAGCGCTATGCGCAAAGATTTAATAAGCTTTACCCCTGCTGATGATTCGGCGTGAAGTAGTAAAAGCTTTACAGACAGTTTCACAGAAAAGCAGCTCGCCACCACAGCCAATAGTAAATGTACTTGCCGGCACACTACCATGTACACTGGCTCATAAGTGATCTCTTATCCTTGATGTTAAGCTGACAGCCTGTCTTTTAGAAAGTCTATCTCTAAACACCTTGGGCAGCATCTCAACAGACTCTTTTACTGATCGTCTTGCAAATCAGAGGAAACAAAGTCTTAAAACAGTGTTATTTGGCAGCGGTGGGATTCAAACCCACGCCTGAGAAAGACTGTAGCCTAAATCCAGCATCTTAGACAGCTTGGTCATACTACCTTCCGCAGGGCCGATCTTCCTCACGTTGCTGGCTTGGAAAATGCCGGAGGCTTCAGCTCTTGTCATCAGATCTAATGATATCATGACATGCGGAAGTGACTGCAACTTCATCTTCTGTGATGCTTTCAACAGCACAAACCGGCATAAATGTAGCAATAACGAGGGAGCTGTTTCATCCTTTGTGCTGTTTGTAGCAGCGCGACTCCATGGAAATCTAATGAATTGAAAAGCAACAACCAAACTCCTCTGCTATTATTGTTGCTTTTTTCATAGTTTCTTCAAATCCTTCATTTGACCATCGATTTCGAAGGATATTGATGATAATACACCGTGAATTGTGGTTTTCTTTTGATCGCCAATTTTATTCAAATACCAGCCTTTTTTACAGTTGTTTTGCATGTTTCACAAGGTATAATAGCCCCCCTCGTATCCTCAGCTAACATATTTTAAAATTGCAACAAAATTTCAATGGATTATACAACATGTTTGTTTACATTTATATTAAAATTAAAGTAAATATACCATTATATCAACATACCTAATAACCTAATAATTCTTGTCAGGTTCTCCATCAAATCTGTGTTGTTATTTTAACATGTTTTAGCTTACAGTGTAACGGGAGTATAAATGAATTTTCCTGCCAGCCATTCAAAGACTAAATTCCTTGGGTGAACATGATTTTCTCCGACGTTGCCGGTATTGGACTTTGCCGGTGATATTGAATTATGTCTACCACTGTTGTAGTAGTTCGTACTTGAAGTTCAACATGTGCAAAGCACTCGCAATTCCTGCTAAAATCATAGGTGTTCAGAACTCCAGAACTCTTTGTACTGCTGAGCCCGGGCTAACCCCCGTTCCTGTTGCTTCGCATAGGGTCTTTTCGCTCTCCTGCCTCTCCACGGTATGTCCCTTCCGACATCCATGACAGAATGCTGACCCATCTACGACCCTGCGAGCGGCGCTTTTTTGTCTTGCCGCAGTTTTTTCTTTTTTTCTGGGCTTTTTTTTTCAGTTCTCCTATTCTAATCTCGGGATGCTACTCCTGACTTCCGTGTCTGTGAGCGGGTCATTCTGTGTTATGCCATTCCAACATACACTCCTGAATACCTGGCTTTCCTCGGGTTGTCTCTCCTGGCATCCATGATTGAATGTTGAGCTGGCCCTCCTGTCATCATCGCTTGATATCATTCCATTCTTTCGTGCCTGTGAGTGGGCCCTGTGCCTGGCTCTCCTGAGGTAGATCACTTCGATATCAGTGATAGAATGTTGAGCTTTTTTCCTGCTTTCCTGTTCTCATTGCTGGATATCACTCTGAGCATCCATGTCTGTGAACGGGTTTCGTGCCTGGCTCTCCTCGGGTTGTTCATTCCGATATCAGTGATAGAATGTTGAACGTGTTTTGCCCAGTTTGTGGTATTTTTCCCAGGTTTTTGTCTTTTTATTTTTTGTTTTTGTGTTTTGATTTTTCATTTCCTGGTTTCCCCTCCTATTTGGTCCCCTTTTTGGTTCCTACCTGTTTTTTGTTGTCACCCTGGTCTCCCAGGTTTATGTTTGTTGTGGTTTGTGCTTGTGTACTTGTCTTTTTTTTGTTTTAAGCCTCCGGAGCTCTACCTGACCCCCCCCCCTTCCTCTACCCAATAAAGGTTTATACCCTGGAGGAGGGGGCAGCTCTCAGCTGTGGACTCCCGGCAGTTTCCTTTCAGTTAAATGAGGTTTTTCCTCCCCCCAGTGCTGTGCAGCTCATTTATTTGTTGGGAGTCAGGAGCCGCCCATGAAGGGGGGGGGGGGGGTACTGTCATGCCCTCTGTAGCTTCTCTGTCCTGTCCCTAGTTTCCTGTGCTTTGCTCTCCTTCCGGTGTCTCTCTCTCTGGGGCTATATATTTCCGGGTCACTTATTCTGCTTCGCTCAGCATTGACGTTCAGATGTTCTGAGACCCGCCTAGCACCAGGTCGCCACTCCATCCATGACCTGAGGGCATAGGTTTCTTTACGGCACTCCAGAACTCTTTGCACGGCTGAGCCCGAGCTAACCCCCATTCCGCCGCTTCACATGGGGCCTTTTTCACTCTCCTGCCTCTCCACGGTTTGTCCCTTCTGACCTCTGTGACAATAGTTAATTTAAATAACAAATATGTTTAGAAACAGCTGGGTGAGACTAAAGTGTTACTGTTATTCCTCTCAAACTTCATTTAATAATACAATTAGTCAGCATGTGTAGGCTGCAGAGGAACAAGTAAAGGTTTATTTCAATGCTGAAAAGAGAAGAAACTAAACACAAAGTTTCAGCTGTGGAGCCTTCTTCGGGTGTAAGAAAGATAGGGCAGTCAGCCAAAACATTGTGTTTCCACAGCCGGCGTTGTGTTTGTTTTCTTTTGAGTATGGAATAAAACTTTACATGTTTGGTTAATAATTTTTGTTTTTTTCTTGAACAACCTAATTTGGAGTCAATTTGCCTGTGAAATTGTTCTAGATTTATTTTGAACCATTCACTTCCTGCACTTTGTTTCTGTGCTCCAAACTTACTTACTGACAGACTTAGACTAGCAGACAAACAGATTGTTGCTTCTAAAATTCAAAAAACATTTAATCTAAAGCAACTTCCAATATCTGAGTAATCCGAGTACAGTACCTTTCTCATTAGTACAACAGCAATGACTGTTCTGTAAATTGATCATTTCTGGTTACTGTCTAACTTTCATAATCAAAGGACTGCTGCAAATAAGAATGAATTTTCTAGCACAGTTACAATGACATTTTGCTACCAAGGCATACATTGGCACAAATCTACCAGACCACAAAGAAAAAGAGTTGCTTATTTTTAATCATTCCCACACAAAGTTCCAAACAAATCCATTTTCCTATCCTCATCTAGTTAATATAGTAGCACTTTTAACCCTTAACCCTTCAATATGATTCACTTGTTAAAATTAGGCTCACAAACTGTCCTGGTACACCACCCCTGTCCATGTTAACTGCACATGGATTAAATGCTTAAATTCTGTAGTACAAATGCTAAATATACAGTGCTAATGAACTAGCACAGCACTGTTTATTTTTCCATTACGGATCAAAAACAGCTATGATTACTGATACTTGTCAATTGTCTTACCTCAGCTAATAACCTTTTATGGCAATCTCAAATTTAACTTTCTGTAAATACTCTTCAATGTTAATAACTTACCAGGTTCCACTTTATTTTTCAAATCCGAAGCAGTTGGGTTTTCATTAAGTTCATTAAAACCTTCACTGGAGAGATCACTTAAACATGTAAGCGGATCTTCTGTTTTAAAGGTGTCTAAATCCATTTTGGACAATGTTTATTTCTGCAATTGTGTTCTTAAATTTAGTTGACTCTTCATCCACCCAGTTGAGAGTGTTAACTTTAGGATGCTTTATCATTGTTTCTAAGTGAGCTTGTTCCGTTCACTTAGAGCAGATAAAAAATTAACATCCTTTTATTTCCTCCTAATAAACACCTGCTCACTGCCCACTAGCACATCATCCAATCAGTTTTAGTGAGATTAAATAACCTTTTTTGGTTAGCATTGGCATTACCTCCGCCTCTTCTTTCTTCTTTCTTTCACTTTGTTTTTATCTGCCCTACTCTGCACAGTAAAAAACATGGGACATTCCCACAGATGAATAATTCAGTTTCGGTTGTCGGTTTCACTTTCTATTTGTCATGTATCCATCCTCAAATAACATGATACAGACTGTATTTTGCTTTTTAAGATAATCAATGTAACGGTCATTTTAAGTAACATACTGTACTGCTGTTGACAAGAACAACAAACATCAACAAAAACACAAAAGAAAACCCTGCATATTCTGTCTCAGTTTAGCGAATAGACTTTTGGGACTGCTGTCCAATCACCAACAATTTCTAAGGTGAGCTTTAACTACAGTAATGTCCAATAGGCCTCTGTTTTATAGTTTTTGTAGGATTCAGTTATAAAATCTTATTTCCTGTGGCAAACTATATCCTGTGGTGGTTCCCTGTGGTGTGTGTGACTTTGTCAAGAAAGTCACACATTTCATCCCATGTCATTTTAAAAAAAAATCTTTAAAATATATGAAAAATGGGTGAATACCTCTTCTCTAACTCATGTGTTTTCCTGACAGAATCCTTTTTTTCTCAGGTAAGAAATAATGGGATTAAACCACTTAAGAGACATTCCAGGAGAAATTTCTATTAGATGTTACGAAGACACAGATCATCTTCTCCACTCAGTCTGCCTGAGCTGTTAAATCGCCATTGCCGCATAAACAGCAAGAAGTAATCGGAGCAGAATGATGGCAGGGCCACTCATAATAGGAGAAAGAAAGATACAACTGCTCTATTAAACAACTGCATCTCTCTTTCCCTTAAATGTTGCGCGAGAAAACAATTAGAAAAAAAAAGGAAGAAAAACATGCTTGTGAAAAGCTTCCAACTGAAAATGTTGTTTTTATTGACCAGAGCAAAATGTATTTTCTCTTTTGGTTTTGTTTTGCTCATGCGTGCATATTTACCATTTTAGATATATAATGCTGTAAAGGTTTATACTGTATGTGTTTGTTCTGTATTTGAACTTAAAAGTTGGAAAAAAAATTCTCACTGCTCAATCCAGGAATGAGAAAATCTCTGAATCTCAGGGAACATTTAGGGCACAAGAAGTGACCATTTCATAGACAATAACAATGGGAAACAACCCCTTTAGATAATAGACAGTGTATATCTGGAAAAACAAAAACTTACATAACATTTTTTTTACAGCTAAGAAAGACTGGAATAACACCTGTGTGATAGCAATATGGAACAATTGAACAGTGTTTCATCAGTACTGCAGAAAGTGCATCTCTGTCTCTGCTTCTCCCTGCTGGCAGTGGGAGCAGAATTTGTGCTCTCTGGACAGTCAGGTCTGTCTGTGACCAGTTTCTGTGTCCAGACTGTGGTCACTGAGCCTGTCCTGTCTGAGCAGTCAGGTTTGTGTGTGTCCAGTTTCTATGGCTAGGCTGTGGTCACTGGTTCTGTGTTCTCTGGGTAGCCTGGTTTGCCCGAATACATGTCAGTCATCATATTTTTTCTTCTCTTTACTTTTTGCAGACATTTTCTATAGCATATCTTAACCTCAGATATCAAGTTTAATAAAATTTTGGAATATTAATATTAAATGTCCAAATAGTTGTAATCATAGCAAAATTAAATGTAGTGCACTCTCTGAAGGCACCAGTTCTGTAGGGTTTGGGCATTTACTGGGACAATTATTAATCGTAGCAGTAAATCACAAAGTTGATTCTTTTGATGGCTTTAGAATCCAACCATGCGACATAACTCAAACAACGCACACACACAGGTACTAATACATGAGGATACATTTATTAATACATAGAATATGCATATAAACCTAACAGATCTTATCGAGAGGGTTATCAGAATACAAAAGATATATATATTCAGTCAGTTACAAAGTGTTACACATATCAAGAGGACATACGTTCAGTATATCATTCATTTAGACCGTTTCATAAATGAACTTGGTTATAACTTCTACATTAGATACTCAAAACAAGTACATAACTCTTAGGAATTAAATTGATATCAACTGGTTGGTATAACAATTGAATTCTCGAGCTGTAATGCAGAATGTTGAATACTCATTAAATCTTTGGGGATTCAGATCTCCTGCGGGCACAAAGAAGCAGTTGCAGGCTGTTGCTGTGCAATCCGCGCTCTCTGGCTCGGTGCCAGGCTGTGCTGTGCGGCTTGCGACGGTGCGCTGCAGATGCTCACTGACCAGCTAGTTAGTGTTGGCTTTAACTAGCAAAGTTTGTGCACAGGAGAAAAGATGACTGTGGGTCCCAGCAAGTCAGGAAGAGGACCGGTTCAATCCTGAGGAAGAGCTAGTTCTGAATAGTGATTCAGCTGTCCACAGTTCCGACCTATTCATGAGGCTTGCTGCTGATGCTAACCTCGGGTGGATCCTCTGGTTACTCTCTGGCAACCTCCGCTCTAGACTCTTAGAACAAAGGAAAGTTCTGGCACTCGGACACACTGGCCGTTCCGTGGTTGTCCGGGCTGAGTCTCAGGATGGTCAGGAGGCGCGCTGCGAGAATGTCCTACCCTTGGGAGCCTTCTGCTCCTGGGCCGTCCTGCCCTGGAATTCTCCTTTGAATTCCCTTTAGAAAAGTCCACAGAATTATCCTGAATCCCTTCTGAATCTCACAGGCTCTCTATGTTGCCTGTTTTTACCTGGAGGAACTTCAGCTCGTTGATTGGCTGAAAGTTCCATGGGCATCAGAGTCCCACGTGGGTTACTCGGCCCTACCAGTCCCTGATTGGTTGATCAAGGTGAGATATGAGTCACTTACTCCTGACACTTAGGAATGCAGTCCAGATGTCCATCTGGCACTCCCTAGACAGATAGGCGCCAATGGATGACCATAGATCATGATAGCCAGGCTTAGCTAAGTGCATCCCCCTTTGGGAGCTGTCCTTCAAAGGAACCTTAAATCAGCCTGCATGAATAGTTTCTCTGTGGCTGCACCACAGAGATGAACAGAGAAATGAGGCCTAATTTGGGAAAGCTCAGAAACACTTAATTCTGCCTTATGAATAAGCCTCGCCGCTACATAGTTTTGCAAGGCACCATATTCACAAAATTTCCTACAGTACAGTCTGCTACAGTACATTTTTTCAGTCCTTTGTAAAACAACTCTTCAGTACACAGGTCTCCTATCGCAAATGATAGACAATTAGCAGCAAAGGGGAATTTTAATTTCACTTTCCATTTCCTGTAAGCAATGTGTTGTCAGCAATATTCTGAGAACAAAATGAACTGGAGTGAAAAGGTCTTTATTTACAGGTTACAGGTTGCAATTAGTCCTCTTACGGAAGGAAGATTCTTTAACAAAGTGAAAACAGACTAATCCAAGGTTATTAGCACTATCAAAATTCTGAGAAGAAAACTGAAAATCTCTATATTGTTATATAACAGCAGAAATTATTGGCTAAGTTATAATGAGAGAGCTGAATCCCCCCTAACTGACTATCAAGGCGACCCGTTGCTGTTTTACTCTAAAGTGACTCTAAAGTGTCCCATTTGATCCCAACAGATCAATACTAGCAGCCAGCCTGATTCCAGCCAGGATTCAGTCACTGTCTCCCAGACATGTTCCCTCATTGTTTCCACCAGCAATGGATTTCATTTCTTCAGCAAATCATCAGCAACTCAGCAAGGCATCCCAGCAGTGGATTTCACTACTTCAGCAAATCATTTTCACTAGTAGATAACTCAATTCATTGGCGCATCCAGGTCCCGGGCTCGCACGATGCAGGAATCAATGCAGAGACCCGAACCGAGTGGGCGTCTGGCTTTTAAGGGGGGCTGGAAGGAAGCTGAAACAGGGGGCAGGTGCAAAAAATCAAATCCGACGTGAAAGAACCGGAGCACCCTTAAGGGGGAGGGACTGCAATCGTGACAGCATGAATATTAATACACGACAATACATTTATTAATACATAAAATGTGCATATAAACATAACAGATCTTATAGTGAGGGTTAGCAGAATACAAAAGGTATATATTCAATAACGAAGAGTTACAAACCAATAGGGACATACATTCAGTATACCATTCATGTGTACCGTTTTGTAAATGAGCTTTGATTACAACTTCTACACTAGATACTCGCAAGCAAGTACATCACTGATAGGAATTAAATTGATATAAACTCAGGTTGAGGTAACAATTGAATTCTCGAGCTGTAATGCAGAATGTTGAATACTCATCAAATCTGTGTGGATTCAGATCTCCCACGGACACAAGGGAACAGCGACAGGCTGTTGCTGCATCCGATTGGTGTCCTCCTGCCTGGTGCCAGCCAGTCCTGTTCAGTGTGGGAGAAGGAAGGAGAGATTCTTGCTGCTGTGCACAGGCAGTGGGCTCTCTGAAGACCTAGTTCGTCCCGGCTGAACTAGCAGAGCTTGTGCACATGGAAAGTGACTGCGAGCAAGCAAGTCACACTCTTTAGATGGGAAGGAGACCAGTTCGTTCCTGATGTAGCGCTAGTCCTGAATCCTGTGATTCAGCTGTCGACAGTTCCGACCGTAGTTCACTCGTTGATCAGGCAAGCTTTGGAGGTGGAGTACCAGCTGTTCACGAGTCTTGCTGCTGGGCTAACCTCGGGTGGATCCTTTTGTTACGCCCGGGCAACCTCCATTCTCGATTCTTAGAACAAAGTCAAGTCCTGGCACTCGGACACACTGGCCGTCACGTGATTGTCCGAGCTGAGTCTGAGAGCATCCTGGAGGGGCCTCTTCGGGGTGTTGTGCTGCCTGTTTTATCTGGAGGAACTACGGTAGTTCATTGGCTTAAAGTTCCGCGGGCATTCGAGACCCATGTGGGGTTACCCTGCCCTACCAGTTCCTGATTGGCTGATTGAGGTGGAGGATGAGTAACAGTGACCTCTGACCTTAGGGTTGTAAACCTTGGGATGAGACTCTCCCATGGAATCTCCCAGACAGTAAGGCGCCAGAGATGACCACTTATTAGGGTGGCTGGTGAATCTCAGCCTTGGGAGCTGTTCCTTATCAGGAAACTCTATCAGCTAGAAAAACACCTTAAATGTGAACCAGATGGAATGGCCTCTCTGTATCCAGCTGCACTGAGATGAGGGAGAGAGGGACTGGCAAGGGAGCAGCAAACTTAATTCCTGTATTTTAAATACGCCTTGCCGCTACAGAAGTGTCCTTAGAAGAAAAACATCTTCTATGATAGTTGTACAGTTCATCACGCCCCTCCTATAGCCTTTCAAAGAGAAAAAAAACTGACAACAAAGTATGTCTATGTGTGGTAATCAACCAGGTCTTACAAACGTTCTAAACCCTTCCACCTCCTTTCATTGCAAATGATTTGTACATGTTAGAAGGTTAATTTTGGCTTCTGATATTATGGTGGATTAAGAGTCCTGGAATCTTTGTAGAAGGACAAAGATGAAAGAAAGGGCAGTGTAATCATGGCCAAGAGAAGGCAAATGTTGGACTATCTGCTTGGAGTGAATGGAGCAAAACGTAGGCAATTCCTTGAGCAGAACCTGCTTCATCCTTCAGACTGGGGTTTCTGAAGATCTGTACGTTTGAACTTTCAAAGTGACTAAAGTAAAGGAGTTTTCCCTTTTTACCACATAATTCCCACAGATCAACACTAACAGAGAGCCTAATTCCAGCCAGGATTCAATCACTGTCTCTCAGGCACCCCAGCAGTGGACTTCATGACTTCAGAAAGCCATCTTCACCAGTGGAGAACTCAATGCTCTGAGGTTTACTGGCAGAGTCTCACACTGGGTAGTGTTAGATGTTGATAAATAATGTCCTATGGAATTCTACTATTGATAACTTCTACTATGGAACTGCGATGTGTCCTGAAAAAAATTTTCTATGATAGTGGTACAGTCCAGCACAGCCTTTTGTTTTTCTAGCCCAACAAAGATTAACATATATGAGCAGGCGTCCTGTGTCAAATCCAATCTGCCTTCCTTACAAGCATACAAGAATGTCAGTGAATTAAATATTGACATATGAAAATACACAAAAATATGCAATCACACATATGCAGTTTGAGCAAACATAAGACAATAACCAAGTACCACAAACTACCAGGCATCTAGTATCATTAGCAGTTCAGGTGGGGAGCTGCGTCAGCATGTGTAGGCAGCAAAGGAACAAGTAATGGGTCTATTCCATGCTTAAAAGAGAAGAAAGAAAACACAACATTTCAGCCGTGGAGCCTTCTTCAGGTGTGAGGGCTTCACGGCTGAAATGTTGTGTTTTCTTTCTTCTCTTTTCATCTAGTGTCATTAGCCTTTTAACAGTTCCTGTCAAAATAAAATAGAAATGGATAACATTCTAGAGAGAGTTTGAAATACCAAGGTACAATTTAAAACATATCTCTTCCACTACAACCACAATATTTTGGAGAGATCGTTGAACCTCACTGTTCTGACGTGTCCGTTAGCCTCCTCCGTCCTGCTTCAACAATGAATGTGGCGGGGCACATTCTGAGGGAGATGAGGTCAATCAGGTGGCAGGAAAACCACGCTATGCTTTTTTTTGAGATCCTGAAAAGGACAGAAGGGCCATGTATATGTGTGCAGCTGGATATGTAATTGCAGGTGGCGTAGCAAATTCTGCTGAAGCCCCACTGCCTGGTGTGGACGGTAGCTGTGCATGTTGCAGCAGAATTGTGCATGTGAGATCAAGGGGGCATGTCATGTGTTTCAGCACCTCACTCCCTTCAGAAGCCCTGAGTTCTTTGGATGACCTGTGGACCGATCTTTCACGATGAAGAATTCCTTAAGAAGAATAGATCTCGGCCCACCATCCCAATGCCTCCGTCTCAAAACAGCAACCTCCCACTGCCCTTAGTCTGCAAGGCAGTCCTTGCAAGTGCGATGATGACGCCGGGACCTTCGTTGCCTGTTGTACGAGCTGAACTTTTGTGCTCATCAATTCAACGCTCTTTCCATCAACTCATCTTGTCTTTTGACGCTTCGTGTTTTGTGCTCCTTTGACTATCAGCATATTGGGTGACTGCAAACACTGAAGTTCTTGCTTACGGAGTGTGGTACTGTACTGTCATGTTGACGTCGAGTGAATCTTTCTTTGGCAACATGGGCAGGCTGACAGCAGCGCGAGCGAAAGTAATGGCAAATTTCTTGACTTATTTCTAAATGTGAATGTTCTTTAGAAAAGGGATGCGGCGTTGCTTCTCCCCCGTGTAAAGGTCACACATTCCAGACGTGGTTATGAGCGAACAGTTGCCGCAAGTGTTTGAAAAGAGCAAAAGAGGAAGCAGCCCTGCCCTGTGTAAGGATCAAACTCACGCCCTTCAGATTATGAGACTGACACACTACCTACTACGCCAACGAGGCCAGCTGCGGCGGACATGCTGGAAAGTTTGCCTCACATGGATTTCACTCGCCTGTTCCCTAATCTTGCGACACCCTCTGCTGGATGTTGCATTTGCCTTTTGATCTCACCGATACTTTTTTGGTCTGTTTGTGTTGCGAGTCCGTCTTTCAGATCTCACCTAGCACAAGTCTCTCTGGCTGAAGTGGCCTCTCTGCTTCAGCATCGTGCCCTCACTCATCCATTAAAAACGTCACTCGGACTTCTGACATGCTGACATGAAATGTCAAGAGAGAGTGGCGGAGACGCTTATGCCAGAGAGAAGATGAAAAGGGGGCGTGGCTGCGAAACACTTGACAACTGCACGATGCTCTCCATGCAAGGCGTGACCACAGGCTAAAGGACACCTTTCGGCACATCAAGCTCTAAGCACACACCTGGAGGATGCGGGAATCAATCCCGCTACCTCTCGCGTGCAAAGCAAGCGCTGTACCATACAAGCTAAGCCCCCTCGCTGGGGCTTATGCCTCGGCGTCACCTAGTGCCGCTTGTTCCCCTCTTACCGGGCGCAGTTCACTGCCCATCGTCTGCAAGGCAGTCGTGTAATTGCGGCTTTCTTGACTTATTGATGAAGGTCTAACTGGACGAGCGAATGACGCCTCTCCTCCCGTCCTCAAGCTCGCTGACAGATTGAAATGGAAAGGGCTGCTGTGGCACGTTGGTCTAGTGGTATGATTCTCGCTTAGGGTGCGAGAGATCCCGGGTTCAACTCCCGGACGAGCCCTTGTGTGCTCTTTTCCTCCTCGTCCACAAGACTGGGAACTGATATCCACATCACTTCCCAGCGTCTGCTTATGGCAAACGATGGAATGTGACTACTGACTGAAAGAGCCTGGTGAATACTCATCACGTGGCTCAATGAGAGCGTGCAGTCAGCTGTCCAAGGCGGCAACCTCATTGCTCGTTCAAAAGAACACGTACTGAAAACTCATCACCACTATGTTGTAGATGAGCACCGCGATTGCTTGTTGTCATGTGTCCTTACGTGGGAAATGCAGAAGCAAAAACTGCCCTCTCTCAGCCACCGAAATGTGTGCGGCTCGCCTTGCGCTCTCTGCGCCTCGCATATTTGTGGAGCTGTCTGCTCTTCTTTCTGTTGAAGTACTCAAGTTACGGGGCGTCCTGCAGCCTATGATGTTCTCACTGAGAGCTTTCAAGATTTGAAGGAAAACTACGAGCTTGATGGCTCAAGGCGAACGAATGTGATTGTTAAGCAATCGATGATCAAAAGCACGTCTTCTAACAATTCGTGAGAGTATTATCAGCACTGTTTTCACTCAGATATACTTTTCACTTGCTAAGCTGACAAATTGGACGAGAAAATGCCGGAGACACACTCAGTACAGACTGAGGTTGGGAAGGAGGTGTGGCCCTTCAACGCTTGACAACTGAAGGACGTTCTCTCCGCAACGGAGGAGCACCTGTCAGAAGTCGCAGAGGCTAAAGGAGAACACCAGGCTCCTGGAGCCCCAAACTCAGACCTGGAGAATGCAGGCATCGATCCCGCTACCTCTTGCATGCTAAGCGAGCGCTCTACCATTTGAGCTAATCCCCCTAACTTCATGCTTCTCAGCATCATGTCTTACCGCCTCTGCCCCTCTTACCGGGCACCGCCCACTGCCCTTGGTCTGCAAGGCAGTCCTTTCAAGTGCGATGATGACGCTGGGACCTTCGTTGCCTATTGTACGAGCTGAACTTTTGTGCTCTTTCCATCAACTCATCTTGTCATCTTACAGTCTGGGTAATTGGAGACTGCACTGTTCTGCTTCCTAAGGTCATATACGGGTTTTTCGCATGAAGCCGTATTGAACAGTATTTCTCGCATTGTGAACATGTGCACACAGCGGTCCCCCGGGTTCCAGTTAGTGCGTAATTACGCATCGATGAAAAACCGGAGGTTTAAAAAACGAAATTAGCTCACTGAAAGTTTGATGTAGAGACTGTGGAAATTTCCACAAGTTGCGGTCTTTAAAATACATTTGGTTTGAAGACGTTCTGTGCTTTCATTGTGAAGATATGGACAAAACAATATTCGAGCGTGGTAAAAAAAATGTCATAAAAATGACAAAGTGAAGGCTGAGAAAGCATTCACAATGCATTTTATACACAAAGCAAGTGTTTTTGTAACTCTAAGAGATTTCGCGAAAGCACTACAGGCGTGCCAAAATCGTTTTCGAACTTCAAGCTAACTTTACCCCGGTCATAGAGAAAGGACTGCCTTTCACTTCTCTGTGTTTTCTTTCACAGCGCTGTGCACCTTTTCATTGCTCTCACTTTCAGAGCCTCTGCACAGCACACAACTCGACATCAGGAAGCACATTGAAGTGAAAGCAGAAAGCGCTGCGACATGCATTGTGCAGATCCCGCCACACTAAGAGGTGAGTGGGTCTGTTCGATCACAGCGCTAGGCGAATCCCCAAACAGTGTGCATGGCAACAAAAAAAGCTGCTCTGTTTCGAACCGGGGACATTTCACATGGGAGGCTAACATGATAACCACTACACTATGGAAATGGTGGGAAATTGTGCCCAGTGGCCCAGTGCTGAGTTTCGCCAATGCTATTCAGGGGCTATTCAGGGGCCAATGCTATTCGATGTGAATTGAATGCTATTCAACTCGCCAATGCTATTCAGGGGTGGAAAAGGGTGGAGCCGTGTGTGTCTTTTGTTCAAAGACACCCCCATCTCAGAGCCTACAGGCCTTCCTCCCGCAGGTCCACAAAGATGTTATTTTTTAAGAAGATCCTGCGAAAGTCAGCCGTCCGCCTCTCAGCCCTGCAGTAGGCCAGGCTGAGAGAGAAGCATTCCTTCACCCTGGCAATGTACACCCTGACAAGGTCTAGCTTCAGGCCATTGTACATCATGAGGTTCCTCCTCTCCCAGACAGCTGTCCTCGCTAGGCTGAGGAGGAGGTTCACTAAAATGGCGTTAACCCACCCCCCCTCAGACCCGCGGTACCCAAAGAGGAACAGCTCTTTCCAGGGCACCCCATCAAGAACAGCTCCTCGAACAGAGCGAAACAGGCCATCCAGCAGATCCGTCAAGTACGCCCTGGCTCGAGCTGGGGGAAGATCTTTCCCCAGAACACCTCTGAGACCGGCACTCTGAAGCGTTTCGCCACCATCAGCCTGTAGATGCAAGCCCCGCAAGTCTCGAGGGCCCAGGCAATCGTACCCCGGCTCGCCCACTCCCCTCCCCCTCCTACCTGTCCTCCCTCTCCACCCAATCCATCTCCACCACCTCCCCTTCCCCCTCCATCTTCATGCTCTGTAATTCCCCCTCCGCCGTCCCTGCCCCATCCATCTCCAGACACCCATCCTCCATTCCTTCTTCCACCACTTCCCCTACCTCTCCTCCCACGACCATATCCAACTCCCCTTCCTCAGTCTCTGCCAACGGTGCCTGCCCGAGTATTGAAGAGGCTCCCTCACCTGGCAGGGTGGTGTCTTGTGGCTGCTGCAGGGCAACTGGGCGCTTCCCCTCAGGCTCCTCTGGGTCCTCGGGTGTCTGTTCGTCTGGGCCTATGTCCACCTTGCCAGGTTCTTGTCGCCGTTGCCGCTGCCGCTTGGTCACACGCCTCACAGCAGCGCCTTTGTTGACCCCAGCAGGCTTCTCATCCCTGGACCCAGAAGAGGGCCCTGCTGGCTCACCGGTAAGCTGGGGCACCGCTGATGGTGATGGTGGTGGTGGTGCTGGTGCCGTCACCTCCTCCCTCTGCCTCTCTCCCTGCACAGGCTGGGGTGTCATAAGCCCACTGGTACGCTGAGGGGCCGCCTCTGGTGGTGGTGGTGCCCGTAGGATCTCAGCTGCATCACGCTGCACCACCGCCTGTTGTGGAGCAACCTCCCACCGCTTCTCTTGCGGCACAGAGTGGGACGCAGCAGGATTGTTAGGGCAACGGGGCGCCTCTGCTGGTGGAGATGCTGGCTGGTCCCCGGCTCCTTTCTGCTGCGCTGTACCCAGTATTGGAGGGGTCTCTCTCTGCCTCTCCCCCATCACTGGCTGGGGCGTTGCTGGCTCACTGGGGTCCTGGGGCGCCGCTGCCGGCAACTCTCCATGGTCAGCTGCAGCGGCCACTTGTAGTCCATCTTCAACCCCCCTCGGCGTTGTGGGCAGCTGCTCCTGCGGCGGCTGGATCTTCCAGCTCCGGCTCGCAGTTGCCTTTGCTCATGAGCGCATGGAGGCAGTCCGGGCACTTGGCAGCGGTGCAGTTCCTGGCGCGGTGGCCGGGCTGTCTGCACTCATAGCAGAGGAACTCAGGGCAGTCCTTGGCGATGTGCCCCGAGTCCAGGCAGACATGACACACCCTTTGTTGCTGGTCGTGGAAGACCCTGAAGTACTGGTCCCCCTCTGCCGTGGCGAAGCGGGTGCTGTACGGCAACGAGGCTACATGCTCGGGAAAGCGAATCCGAACAAACCTCGTGCCATCAGCAATGGTGGTCCCAGGGTAGTGGCGCATCCTGATGTCCGAAATCACTCTCACCCCCCAGCTACTCAGCTTCTCCTTGATAGTCTCGTCTGAGATATATGCCGGGAGGTGGAGGAAGGACACCACTACCTCCTTCGGCTCCAGCCAGCGGCAGTAGCAGGGTGTGCCCTGCACATCCAGCCCCACAGCCACCGCGTCCGCATGTTCTTTTGAGTCCAGAGTCAGTTCAAACTCTTTTGGCGTCCGGGGGCGGCAGGCAAAAAGAGAGCCCTCCCCACAGACGCTGTGCACTGCTGCGATAATAGCAGATGGTTTCTCCACGCCGCTCAGATCCACCACAACAGTATGCGCCCTTGCAAAAACCCGCCGGGGGGATCGGTCTGAATTCCTCATCCTTCTCTTTCCTACACCACTCTCCTCCTCCACTACAATAACATTCTCTGCCTCCATGTTTTTTCCTTCCATTAAAACACAAACAGGACTCAGAAAGCAACAAAAAAGCAACAACAAAAAACCAAAAGTCTCTCCCCTCCCCAAACAGCACTAGGCTGAAGGGGAGGGCTTCAAAAATCAACCAAAAACACCAAAAAAACACAAAAATTCACAAAAAACAAAGTCTTACTTGAGACAAACAAATCCTCTATTCCTCTCCTTCTTCCTGCTCTCACGCTGACTACGCCCCTGTGACATCAGAGGGCCTGCTCAAGGGGGTGTGGCCGTAAGCAAGAGCAGGGCTCACTGGCACCCTTCTTATAGAGAGGACAGCTCCGTCACCTCTTTTACGACACTGCTTTTTTTCCCTTGCGTTTTTCTCTTCTTCCCACGTTCTCTCTCTTCACTGCCTTCGTCCCCGCTCTATTTCACTTCAACCTTTCACTCTTGCTTCCTTCCAATGAGGACGGAGCTGCGGGAGAAAGGGCGCTATAGAGGATCGCTGTGGAGAGCTGCTGCTGTGCTTTGACATCTGAGCTCTGTGGAAAACGATCTCAATACAATTCTGAAAAACGCGACTCCCAGAACGCCAGCTGAACAAGTCTCCACAGCCGAAGCGCCGTGTCTCTTTTCAGCTGGCGATAAACCTTTCCTCGATCCTTTGCGGACTTGTAAAACTGTTCATGATCAGAATAAAAAACGCTCACGCTAATACACAAGCACCCGTGTCTCGCCAAAGCTGACAAATAAACAGACGGAAAAGCCGCACTGCACGTGTGAAAAGGGGAATAAGCGAGCGAGCGGGGATAGGGCGCCTCCTGCGCTTAAAAGCTTACAGCACCTGGTATTCCCAGGCAGTCTCCCATCCCAGTACTAACCAGGCCCGTCGCTGCTTAGTTTCAAAGATCAAACGAGTGGAAAGCTCATTGGCACCCTTCTTATAGAGAGGACAGCTCCGTCACCTCTCTTACGACGCTGCTTTTTTTCCCTTGCGTTTTTCTCTTCTTCCCACGTTCTCTCTCTTCACAGCCTTCGTCCCCGCTCTATTTCACTTCAGCCTTTCACTCTTGCTTCCTTCCAATGAGGACGGAGCTGCGGGAGAAAGGGCGCTATAGAGGATCGCTGTGGAGAGCTGCTGCTGTGCTTTGACATCTGAGCTCTGTGGAAAACGATCTCAATACAATTCTGAAATACGCGACTCCCAGAACGCCAGCCGAATAAGTCTTGAAGTGGAAAGTAAATTGATTCTTAAAATGTAGAGAGCTTTGTAAAAAAAATATATTGGTGCTTTTAGATAATATATTTCAAGGATGTAATTGCTGTGCTACAGTACGTGCAGAATTTTAGAAAACAGTGCGTCAACAAAGTACACTGTTTAGGTTACTTTAGAAGACAATGTACCAAAACAATATATGCTGTCTGGGTCGTTAGAATTAGCTGAAAGTAACTGATAAGCTTTGAATAACATATCTAGTGCTTCTTCTCTCACTTTTTGATGTAATCTGTTTTCTCTTAGGGAAAGGGGAAGTTTTAGAAGGGACAAAGCGCTGAGCTTTTTTACAGCGCAACGTCTTATAAAAACCCTGTACTGCTTGTAACAAATTGAGTCTCTGGTTGCACTTTGCGAAGTGGCAGCAGGGCTCGCAATATTGAAATAAAGACCTTACTCAGGTGAGAACTCTCTCTTGTGCCTTCCTTGATAGTTATATTTCCATGACACCGGTTTTAATGTCTGTAGATTGTATCTTATTTTTATTTTTTGTTTTGTTTCATGTTCATATTATGTGTTTTCACCCAGTTGACTCCAGTTAATAACAGTTCACCCAGTTAATAGCCACTTTTTATGCGCGAAAAACGGGTGATCTTTCTATCTCGTGATCAGCTTAGTATCTTTCTGTAAGTTTTTTTCTTCTTAATTAAACGTTTAAAATACATGAATTTCATAAAGACAACACACGTTTTGAACAGAAAAAAATCATATTCTGTTCTCTTCCTGGTATGTATAACAGATCAGCAGGTCTTATTTTCCCAATTGCTTTTTTCCACTGTATTTATCATATTGGCTAGCCAATGTCCTCTCTTAGCTAGGTAATGTTACTTGTGGATGTGCTTCTGCGTTGTGTAGAAGCACATGTATCCATAGAAAGTGTATTATACTACTATTTGAGCTACAGTACATAAAAATAATTATATCGTTATTAATTTCTTTAGGTATGTGATTCCATATTATATTCCCTATTAATCAAATTCTAAAAGTATACTTTTGTTTACTCAGATAACGAGCACATTCACAGAAAATGTTAATATCTTATGACTTTTCACAAAGTATATAAACTTAAGATGGTCAGAAGGAGCATGTAAAAACGTTTCCAAAACGTGGTAAAGTCTTACTACATGTAAGACTTTGATGCTTAAAATGTTTAGGAAGAAAGTGGAATACTGGTGTGTATTTTTTCTTTAAACTACCAATACCAGCCATATACAGTTTACACTATATGTTTATGTTCCTAAATTAATATAGTTTATGGTGGTGTATCGTGGTTGTAGAGGTTTGATGGGTTTACTGAGACAATTATTAATTGTAGCAGTAATCACGAGGTTGTTCGTTGTGGCTTTTAGAAAATCAATCGTCAGAACAACTAACAACGCACACACACGGGTTCAATACACGAGATACATAAATTGTGCACCAAACATATACTAGTCTGCCTGGATACGAGCGGCAGACCTTACTGTGAGGGTTATCAATATACAAGGTATATAATCTCAAAGAGATGCCAACACAAAGAGATACACAACAGAGAATATATGTCAATATATATCGTTCGGTTACCAAATCGCTAATCAGTGTTATTACCCACTGTTACTCTAAACTCGGAGATAAATACATTACTCATGAATTAAATTGATAACAACTTGTGTTGAGGTACAATTGAATTCTCGAGACGCAATGTAGAACATGGGGTTTACTTATCCACTGTGTGGATTTGGAATTTCCCGGCACGATCACCAAGCCAGCTGACAGGCTCTGTCGCAGCCTCTGTTCCAGCGGTTGTCCAATGGGGATTGCCCCGGCGTCCTCTGGCTACCGGCCAACCAGTTGAGGTACAGCTCGGAGTAGGACGGGCGGAGGAATCTGACTGCGGCGTGCAGGGCAGTCGTTGCTCCGAGGAGATCTACCAGTAGTCCGGCTGGCTAGTAGAAAGTCTCTATGCACAGAGTGTGACCGCGAGTCCTCACAAGTCACTCTTTTGCCTGGGAAGAAGCTGGTTCGTTCCCGGTCCAGCGCTGCTTCTGAATAAGCTATTCAGGTTGTCGACGAGGGTCCAACTGTAGGCTGCCGTTGATCAAGCAGAGCATTCACGTTGGTAGAATTCTGAGTACGTACGGGATCCTCGGCCTTGCGCTTAGAACAAAGTCCAAGTCCCTTTGCAGACAACAGCAGTTGTCACATGATTGTCTCTGAGGATGCGCAAAAACGGCCAAGGAGAGCCCCGATCTGAGCTTGCGTCCCTTTTTGACCAAGACACAGATGTGTGCTGATTGGTTGAGAGTTTGGTGGGCATTGGAGACCCACGTGGTATTACCATGCCCTGCCAGTCCCTGATTGGTTGATCAAGGTGAGATATGAGTCACTTACTCTTGACACTTAGGAATGCAGTCCAGATGTCCATTTGGCACTCCCTAGACAGATAGGCGCCAATGGATGACCATTGATCATGATACCCAGGCTTAGCTAAGTGCATCCCCATCTGGGAGCTGTCCCTTATCAAAAGAAAACATCTTAAATCAGCCTGCATGAATACTTTCTCTGTGGCTGCACCACAGAGATGGAGGGTGAGATGGGGCCTCATTTAGGACAGCATACCACCGCTTAATTCTGTCTTATTAACAAGCATTGCCGCTACAACGGCATCTCTCCTGTCAAACTTCCTCCTGACGTGTTTGACAGGATCTGGGCCGTGGTGAACAGTGGGAAAGATGCCCTGTGGAGAGTGAGGAACATGGGGCTGTTCAAAGGCATCGAGGTCCCAGTCAAGGCAGCAGGTAGCCTGGCCCTGTTCATCACCCTAGAGAACTATTACCTCAGAGATCTGTGGAGAGAAGGGAGGGAGGAAGCAGAAAATCTGTGGGAAATAGAGAGCATAGGTCAATATCTCAAGAAACTGTGAAAAACATTATCATGTTTAAGTAAAGAATGTGATTTGCACCAGAAAAAAAGAAATTGTTGCTATGTAACTGGTACCATGTCAAAATATAATGAGATGTGATCATATATACTGTTTTAAGTATGTATATTAATGTAAAGCTTTCTAATTTGTGATGTCCTGTATTTTTTTGTGAAAAGAAAATAAAGTTCTTAAAAAATCGATTCACCTAGGGCGAGGCTCGGCCATTGCACTCCGGCTGTGCTGACCCCTGCGAATTCCCCAAATGTGGGAATCTCGACTGCATAATTTCTGGTAGTGGGGGACTGCGTTCGCGCTCTCCCCTGATGTGCTTGGTCCAATATCAGATATGGAAGAATTATGACACCACGTGCTGCGATAGGATCCCAGTTCGAAAGCCACTGCTGGTTCCCGGTTTCTTTTAGTTAGAGGTCCGGAGAAGCATTTCAAGCTGGTTACACTACTCCTTCCGGACATTCATTCCCTTTTCAAAGTCAGTCGTTTTGCTGTAGTCTGCATTATTTAGGCTGATTATCGAGGTTAGCCTTTATTTGGTCATGGGAGCCTCGGTACTGTATGCTAATTCTCAAGACAGTTTCACCCGTTTTCTGATTGCTAGGTTCTGTACCAGTGCAGACATGTCAAACAGTGAATAGTCACAAACAGTCTATTGTATCTGTGCTCAATGAATGAAATCAGTAATAAATGAATATATGTATAGTTATACGAAAAACAAGTGGTTTATCGACTCATCTTCATTTGCAGATTTAGAGGCAGCTTCAATATTCGTTTTACAAATGTTTTTTTTTTTTATATGGGTCACACACATGCCATACAGATGCAGCCATTCAAAGTGCGCGTCACAGACACGTACCGCAGGTGACGTCGCTCAGTATGACGCAAGATGACGCGTGGCACCGCAGTAAGTGATTGGTTGACCGACAGGGGCACTCGTGGTCCGTTGGTCTGTCGTAGAAAGACTTACAGTAAAAACGTCTTTGCTGTGCCCGTTGTAGATATTGAATTTTACCACTGAAGGGAAATCTTAGTAGCTGAGCATAAAAAGAATAGGAGCATACTGTAACGCGTGTGAAAGCCATAAACGATATTAATTTTGGAACATAAACATACAGTATATAGCTGGTCTTGGTACTTTAAAGAAAAAAATACACACCGGTATTCCATTTCTCCCTAAACATTGTAAGCTTCGAAGTCTTTAACTAACGTGATACCGGAGTCAACAAGCATACTTTTAGAATTTGATTAAAAGGGAATATAATATGGAATCGCGTGTCTCAAGAATTTAATAACGGTATGATTATATCCGTGTACTGCGGCAGGGCTGTGTAGGGCTGTTTCGCCTGCCTGCTCATGCGAGCTGTCTTGTAGCCGACTGGTCTAGGTGCGTGCCTGCCAACGGGCAGCGTGTGTGCTCGAATCCAGCTGGTGCTGGACCTTCCAGTTTTATTTATTTATTTTTTAATCGCGTAACATAAACATATTACCGTATGCAAACTGTACTGTATACAGTATGTATATGTATATTTAATGTCTTAACTGTGCCCGTTTAATTGAATTTAAAAAAATTATTTAACACGAACATTAAGCTGTTTACATCTTCCGCCTGAGAACAGTCACCCGTTGCTACCCAACGCAGAATGGTGATTGGCTGACACCATCTGACACCCCTCTGATTGGAGAAAAAAGACGTGCTGGTTTGCTATACATACTGTAACAGGAAGAGGATTTCTTTCTATTCAAAACGTGTATTTTAAAAGTTTAAGAAGTAAAAACCTTACAGCGTACACAGATTTCTAAACTGATCAGGATCGTTATCTTTGTCTTATGCATAATAATATTCACCGCTCTGTGCAGCAAATTAATAATAAACTTTATTTTATATAGCGTTTTAAACGAATAAGTAATTAGATTGCTCATAAACCTAATCACTTGCTTTTTCTTTTTATTTAGGCTCAGATTTCAACTATAGATCGTATTATTAATAACCATAATAACAACCAACCAACAAAAGCAACCATATAAACATAATACCAACCAAAAACATAGATAACAACCACAATACAAAATCAAATATATCAAACCATTTTACTCTCGCATAGTCCTCCAATTATCATAATCCCGCCCCTTATGCAAAACCAAAGCTTCCTCCCATCCCAGTTTATCCTGTTTATCATAAACAAAATCCACCTCAATTTTCAACATAAAGCATTACACAAAATCAATACCTCAACACTCCATACTCAACAACGATAATTCACAAACAGCCAGAACATGTAACTACACATTCCCAAACAGACCTAATGTCCATAGCCCCGCCCCTTATGCAAAACCAACATCCCTCCCCTGTTCTCTCTCTCCCCTGGCGGTTGTAATTGTTTTTATTTTCAAATAAATTTTAGCAAAGTCATGCATTTTAAAAATCTTAAGATTTTTATATTTATGTCTTTATTTAGTGGTTTCATTAGTGACAAAGGCTAAACTTTCTTGGAAAAATGTCTTTTATGTAAACCATGTTTGCTATTTATTCATTCAGGGCTAAAATATGTTCATTGTATTCTAATGAAAGAAGGGTTCCTTTCGCCGTAGTCGGGAGCCTAGCCTTTAACTAGTAAGTACTGTACTTACTGGGTTTTTGAGGGGGGGGGGGGGGGGTGTCTTTCGCTGGAAATCTCGCCTCCTACTTTGAAAATACCCGTGAGACCGGTTCAATTCGTCGCAGCCAGCACTCCTGCAGAGAGGGGGGTTGTACTTGCAGTGTATGCAGTACACGCGTTATGCTCTTCGTTAATGTCTAAGCCGGAACATATCATTATATCTCATTTTGTATTTCTTAAAAAAAATCGTTTTCCCAGCCTAACAGTATTGTTTTTAACCTGTAAATTTGCTGGACAGAGAGGTGAACATTATTACACAGAAGACAAAGATAGCGATTTACGTTGCATTGTGTATCGTGCTGCTTTAATACAGTTTTAAATAATTGGAAGTCTAAACAGTATCAGCTTTATTTATGGGTTTTAAATAAAGGTGATTTAAACGCGATTTAAATCAATATAAATGTTTATATTGTAACGCATAGGTGACTATTCATTGTTATTAAAATGACTTAAATTCGATCATGTTGTGATATTTAGAAATATACATTTGTTTGGTGCGAGTGAAGTTTTATTTAATCTCTGAGCCATACTGATTCTTCTGGAAGCCAGTTTCCGCCAGGGAGTAAAAAAAAAACACACTATGGTATTCTCTCCAATGCAGTGCAGTTAAAAACATACCTCTGATGCTGCTCCTAAATGAATATCGTTTATGACCATCAGAAGCTCTATGCTCCTTTTCTTTTTTCCAGTGGATTGAACAGGGAGAGGCATTTCATGATGTACTTTTCACTGATGAAACAACAGTGGCTCTGGAACAGTTTTCAACCATGTCGTTTTATAAAAAGGGGAGATATGTACACGTTACTGAAGCTAAAAGTTTAGCCTTTGTCACTAATGTAAACACTAAATAAAGACGTATAGAAATCCCTACGTTACAGACTGTATATGGCTGGTATTGGTAGTTTAAAGAAAAAATACACACCAGTATTCCACTTTCTCCCTAAACATTTTAAGCATCAGAGTCTTACATGTGGTTATTTATTGCATAATTTAATTTTGAAAGCCACTGAGACATCAGGTACTACTGTTGTATTTATGAAAAAGAAACAAAACAAAAAACATACTAACAACTGTGCCATCCTACTCCTTAGTTAATACATTTTATTATTCATAAACAGTTAACATTGTTAGCAAAATATTTTAAATTATATTTAACCCTATTTTTTCTTTAGTTTTGTATTTAACTTATTATATGATAGTCAGACTTAATGTATATTTGAACAATGAAATGAAAATATATTTTTACAAGATTTTACATTAAGCACTTAAAATTAATATGGTTAATAAAAGTAAACTGTAACATGCTGTAACAAGATCGGTTAAACTGCGAAGAAAATGCTTTCAGAGAAAATGTTTCAGGTGTGAAGAACATAGATCTCTAATGCAATTTCAACCAAACCTGTTCCCACACACCCTGCCCCCACTACCATTAGAATATACACAAACATTTTAGCGTTTCATTCTGAGCAGAAGACCCTCACACCTGAAGAGTGCTGGCTGTGACGAATTAAACCGGTCTAACTGGCTTCAATCACAGACCATGTGACATGGGACTCAGTAAACTAACAGCGCCACTGGATTTGATAATACCTAACCAAAATCCGCAATATGGAAACAGAACCTGTGTGATTGTTGATAGATGATGTACTCGTAACATTTTTTCAAGACGAACTACAACATTTAAAAAATGACTTGTATGTACTTGATATCTCTAATCAATCCACGGGTCCCAGCACAAAACGAAAGTAAAATGCATACCGTTTCGCGCTTCTTATTAGTTGCTCAAAAGTAATTTGACCGTATGAAATAAATAATATAAACCTAGAAACATATACGTGAGCTGTACTTAAGCACTGTAGTATCGGTGTTAAGACATACCTCTCAAATACTGTAAATCAAGTTAAAAATATCTCAAGACCGATTCTGGTCGTAATGAAACCATGTTTCGTGTATCTTTTCTTTTTCATCTTGAAATAACTCATTTCTAAATACCTTTTTCACTGTTAACATCTTGCAGCAACTTTGCGAGCAAAATATACACTCTGACAGTTCATCCTGCTACCAACATTAAATAAAACAAATCTTAAGATTTCTATATTTATGTCTTTATTTAGTGGTTTCATTAGTGACAAAGGCTAAACTTTCTTGGAAAAATGTATTTTATGTGTTGCAGAAAAAACTGACTTGCTTTAACAAAATATGTGTACAAATCCTTTCACCTGGCATTTTCGTAGTTAGAAATTATGGAACGCTCTGTTAAAAGCAAGGGAGTTTTTATGTCCGTTGCAGTTCTTTTGCAACATGAATATAATTATATCATTATTAATTTCTTGAGATACGCGATTCCATATTATATTCCCTTTTAATCAAATTCTAAAAGTATGCTTGTTGACTCCGGTATCACGTTAGTTAAAGACTTCGAAGCTTACAATGTTTAGGGAGAAATGGAATACTGGTGTGTATGTTTTCTTTAAAGTACCGAGACCAGCCATATACTGTATGTTTATGTTAAGATTTCCCTTCAGTGGTAAAATTAGATATGAATATTCAATACTTAAACGGGCACAGTTAAGACATTAAATATACATATACATACTGTATACAGTACAGTTTGCATACGGTTATATGTTACGCGATTAAAAAATAAATATATAAAACTGGAAGGTCCAGCACCAGCTGGATTCGAGCACACAACCTGCCCGTTGGCAGGCACGCACCTAGACCAGTCGGGAACAAGACAGCTCGCATGAGCAGGCAGCCGAAACAGCCCTACACAGCCCTGCCGCAGTACACGGATATAATCATACCGTTATTAAATTCTTGAGACACGCGATTCCATATTATATTCCCTTTTAATCAAATTCTAAAAGTATGCTTGTTGACTCCGGTATCACGTTAGTTAAAGACTTCGAAGCTTACAATGTTTAGGGAGAAATGGAATACCGGTGTGTATTTTTCCTTGTGATATTTTAAGCTCTAGTTGAATGATAGGTGTCGCATTTTAAATCATTTTCGTAGTTAGAAATTATGAAACGCCCTGTTAAAAGCAAGGAAGTTTTTATGCCCGTTGAAGTAAAACAAAATGCCTGACAAAGTATGGCTTGGACAGATTCCAAGTGCTTGTACAAATGTGCTAAAGAAATTATACTTTGAGTATACAGCTTGTCCAAAGTCATCCATTATTAATACTATTAGTAATATCTTCGGTAAAGGCTTTGATGCATAAATATTTCTGATAAAGGTAGGTTGTGTACTTTTGTCCAACTGAGCAATCTTGCTTTCATAAAATATACCAACATTTTAATGACTGAAGATTAACATGCTGTAATACACTGTTCAAAATTAAAGGCTCAAATGCTGTACATGAGAGGTTAAGCTCCCCCTGGCGGTTTTACAAGGTGACGCCGGATAGTTTCCGGCAGAGCGTCAAATGACGCGCGATTAACCACGTGGCACTGCGTGACACTGCGTGATACCGCGACAGGCCCACCGGGGTATGCCGCAAAATAACGCACCCATTTTGAATGGCTGCATCTGTAGCAACAAAACATCTCTAGAGATGAGGCTATAGATCACCTTACCATCCTCCAGGTTTTCCTCCCAAAGCCTACGGCACCAACAGCGACACCTGCCTCGGTACTGTATGCTAATTCTCAAGACAGTTTCACCCGTTTTCTGATTGCTAGGTTCTGTACCAGTGCAGACATGTCAAACAGTGAATGGCTGTACCTCTATTGTATCCGTGCTCAATGAATGAAATCAGTAATAAATGAATATATGTATAGGTATACGAAAAACAAGTGGTTTATCGACTCATCTTCATTTGCAGATTTAGAGGCAGCTTCGATATTCGTTTTACAAATGGGTTTTTTTTAAATGGGTCACACACATGCCATAGCAACAAAACATCTCTAGAGATGAGGCTATAGATCACCTTTCCATCCTCCAGGTTTTCCTCCCAAAACCTACGGTACCAACGGCAACCCCTGCTGGCCGAGAGAGCAACAGCTTGCAGCACCCGGTATTCCCAGGAAGTCTCCCATCCAAGTACTAACCAATCCCAACCCTGCTTAGCTTCCGAGATCAGACGAGATCGGGCACATTCAGGGTGGTGTGGCCGCAAGCAAAAACTGTGGCGCCTGACTCGTTACTTGAAGCTGTGTGTGGCTGGGGCTCCGCGCCCCCCGAGCGGGACTGAAGGATCGTTCGTGTGCAGCTCTTTGGAAAGGAGCTTCTTTCCAAATCGCATTGTGTACCTGGATGTTGGCGAATGTGCTCCCTTGTGTTGACTTGTCCCGCACTGGAGGAGAACAAACAAACTGCTCGGAGGAGCACAAGGCAAGTCTTCACAAGACAAAAACCTCCAATGCACAGCACTCAAAACATTTCTGGGCTGTCGCGTGTTTATTTCAGCACATAAAGCGCACCAGTCCAACACGTCGGCCGGGCACGCGGCACCTCCGCCCTCTTGTGGCCTTGCGGCGTCAGAGCAAGAGGCTCCTTCTCGCTGCCTTTCCGCTGTGTTGCAGAGCCCTGAGAGGGAACCTGGAGCGCACACTTTGTGGGGGCGGGAGACCGCGTTCGCGCTCTGCCCCCGATCTCTTGCGCGAGTGCTAAATCTCACGGTGCCAACCAGCAGCCAGGAGACAAGTGCAATATCGCGGGACAGGGGGGCCTCGTCATTGATTGTTACATATGAGACGGGGATTAGGAGGAGACCCCGACTGATTGGTAAAGGGGAACACTAACACCAGAGTGACACCTGCGGCGTCTCATTTTGAGAGACGCCCTGGGATTTCTTAATGGCCAAGGAGGGTCGGGACCTCGGTTTTACGCCTCCCCCAAAGGACGGCGCCTGTTTGTGCAGCAGAGTGTCGCCATCAGGATGCTGGGGCATAAGAAAGCCACACAGACCGCAGGGTGAGCGCTCCCTACTGGTCCCAGTCACACGTCTTGCAGGAGCAGCAGCAACCTGAGCTTTTCCGGGGGGAATCTCCCATCCGGGTGCCGGCTAGGCTCACACCTGCTGGGCTGCCGTGGGTGAGCCCAGTCGAGAGTCGCAGGGTGAGATCTAGTCACCGGGGAGAAACGATACAAGCAAAGGATTACTCAGCTTCCAGCACTTGAAAAGGCCAACAAATGACTTGTTCCCTCCGGAGCTGAATGTACCTGCATGTGTCGTGTCGTCTACTTCCCCCGCCCCGCTGTGTTTCCTGTATTGTCTTTGAAGCCGGCCCCCGAGACGAGACGGGCTGTTCCTGTGCCCCAATTAACACTTTACAGGTGCCATTCCCCGGCATTGTGGCCATTGTCGGTGGTCACACGCGATAAGATAAGGTGGAGGAGGGCGGGGCATGCCCAGCGCCAGACATTCAAGGAGGGGGCTGTGCGAGGTGAGGTGAGGTGTGACACGCCGGAGCCCCGACGCTGCTAATGCGGAGCACTTGTTGAAGTGGCATTGAAAGGACGTGTGCGCACGGAGCGAGCCTTCCCTGCGGCGGAGCGTGGAAACTTTCTCCCCGCGCTGCAGGAGTTGTGTGCGCTGCAGCGGTGCCGAGAGAACAGCACAGAAGGCAGCAGGCTCTGGAGAGCGGGTAAGAGACAAACCTTGTGGGCAGGCGAGCAGGCCCGTTTTTTGGAAATTGCTGAAAAGGCTCCGGTGTTTGTTCGGTGTGTGGCAGGCGCACGACGCGAGCTTGCGTAGCGATCTGCCGGTCTGGTGTTATGCAAATGAGGCCGAATTGCGTCCCGGGACATGCTGCGAATGCGCATTGGCGACTGCAGATGTGTAGGAAACGGCGCGCTCGTTTTTTCGTTTTGCCCACCCTTTTGAGTGTTAGTGTGGCGTGTGAGTGTGCGAAAGAGTGGGCCCAGCAGGAGGCGGTGGTGTGCGGGGCGAGGAGCTGGCCTAGGCTGCGCGCTTTGTTCTGTGGGTGCGGGCCGCTTGCAGGGGCTTGTACAGCTCATACTTACCTGGCAGGGGAGATACCTTGATCAAGAAGGAGGTTCACCCAGAGCGAGGCTCGGCCATTGCACTCCGGCTGTGCTGACCCCTGCGAATTCCCCAAATGTGGGAATCTCGACTGCATAATTTCTGGTAGTGGTTGACTGCGTTCGCGCTCTCCCCTGATGTGCTTGGTCCAATATCAGATACGGAAGAGTTATGACACCACGAGCTGCGATAGGATCCCAGTTCAAAAGGAGTCGATGCCACTGCTGGTTCCCGATTTCTTTTAGTTAGAGATCCGGAGAAGCATTTCAAGCTGGTTACGCTACTCCTTCCGGACATTCATTCCCTTTTCAAAGTCAGTCATTTTGCTGTAGTCTGCATTATTTAGGCTGATTATCGAGGTTAGCCTTTATTTGGTCATGGGAGCCTCGGTACTGTATGCTAATTCTCAAGACAGTTTCACCCGTTTTCTGATTACTAGGTTCTGTACCAGTGCAGACATGTCAAACAGTGAATGGCTGTACCTCTATTGTATCCGTGCCCAATGAATGAAATCAGTAATAAATGAATATATGTATAGTTATACGAAAAACAAGTTGTTTATCGACTCATCTTCATTTGCAGATTTAGAGGCAGCTTCGATATTCGTTTTACAAATGGGTTTTTTTTTTATATGGGTCAAACACATGCCATAGCAACAAAACATCTCTAGAGATGAGGCTTTATATCACCTTTCCATCCTCCAGGTTTTCCTCCCAAAACCTACGGTACCAACGGCGACCCCTGCTGACCGAGAGAGCAAAAGCTTGCAGCACCTGGTATTCCCAGGTAATCTCCCATCCAAGTACTAACCAGGCCCAACCCTGCTTAGCTTCCAAGATCAGAGGACATCGGGAACATTCCGGGTGGTGTGGCCACAAGCAAAAGCATGGCGCCTGACTCGTTACTTGAAGCTGTGTGTGGCTGGGGCTCCGCGCCCCCCGAGCGGGACTGAAGGATCGTTCGTGTGCAGCTCTTTGGAAAGGAGCTTCTTTCCAAATCGCATTGTGTACCTGGATGTTGGCGAATGTGCTCCCTTGTGTTGACTTGTCCCGCACTGGAGGAGAACAAACAAACTGCTCGGAGGAGCACAAGGCAAGTCTTCACAAGACAAAAACCTCCAATGCACAGCACTCAAAACATTTCTGGGCTGTCGCGTGTTTATTTCAGCACATAAAGCGCACCAGTCCAACACGTCGGCCGGGCACGCGGCACCTCCGCCCTCTTGTGGCCTTGCGGCGTCAGAGCAAGAGGCTCCTTCTCGCTGCCTTTCCGCTGTGTTGCAGAGCCCTGAGAGGGAACCTGGAGCGCACACTTTGTGGGGGGCGGGAGACCGCGTTCGCGCTCTGCCCCCGATCTCTTGCGCGAGTACTAAATCTCACGGCGCCAGCCAGCAGCCAGGAGACAAGTGCAATATCGCGGGACAGGGGGGCCTCGTCATTGATTGTTACATATGAGACGGGGATTAGGAGGAGACCCCGACTGATTGGTAAAGGGGAACACTAACACCAGAGTGACACCTGCGGCGTCTCATTTTGAGAGACGCCCTGGGATTTCTTAATGGCCAAGGAGGATCGGGACCTCGGTTTTACGCCTCCCCCGAAGGACGGCGCCTGTTTGTGCAGCAGAGTGTCGCCATCAGGATGCTGGGGCATAAGAAAGCCACACAGACCGCAGGGTGAGCGCTCCCTACTGGTCCCAGTCACACGTCTTGCAGGAGCAGCAGCAACCTGAGCTTTTCCGGGGGGAATGTCCCATCCGGGTGCCGGCTAGGCTCACACCTGCTGGGCTGCCGTGGGTGAGCCCAGTCGAGAGTCGCAGGGTGAGATCTAGTCACCGTGGTGAAACGATACAAGCGAAGGATTACTCGGCTCCCAGCACTTGAAAAGGCCGACAAATGACTCATTCCCGCCGGAGCTGAATGTACCTGCATGTGTCGTGTCGTCTACTTCCCCCGCCCCGCTGTGTTTGCTGTATTGTCTTTGAAGCCGGCCCCCGAGACGAGACGGGCTGTTCCTGTGCCCCAATTAACACTTTACAGGTGCCATTCCCCGGCATTGTGGCCATTGTCGGTGGTCACACGCGATAAGATAAGGTGGAGGAGGGCGGGGCATGCCCAGCGCCAGACATTCAAGGAGGGGGCTGTGCGAGGTGAGGTGAGGTGCGACACGCCGGAGCCCCGACGCTGCTAATGCGGAGCACTTGTTGAACTGGCATTGAAAGAACGTGTGCGCAAGGAGCGAGCCTTCCCTGCGGCGGAGCGTGGAAACTTTCTCCCCGCGCTGCAGGAGTTGTGTGCACTGCAGCGGTGCCGAGAGAACAGCACAGAACGCAGCAGGCTCTGGAGAGCGGGTAAGAGACAAACCTTGTGGGCAGGCGAGCAGGCCCGTTTTTTGGAAATTGCTGAAAAGGCTCCGGTGTTTGTTCGGTGTGTGGCAGGCGCACGATTCGAGCTTGCGTAGCGATCTGCCGGTCTGGTGTTATGCAAATGAGGCCGAATTGCGTCCCGGGACATGCTGCGAATGCGCATTGGCGACTGCAGATGTGTAGGAAACGGCGCGCTCGTTTTCTTTTGCCCACCCTTTTGAGTGTTAGTGTGGCGTGTGAGTGTGCGAAAGAGTGGGCCCAGCAGGAGGCGGTGGTGTGCGGGGCGAGGAGCTGGCCTAGGCTGCGCGCTTTGTGCTGTGGGTGCGGGCCGCTTGCAGGGGCTTGTACAGCACATACTTACCTGGCAGGGGAGATACCTTGATCAAGAAGGAGGTTGACTGGCAGGGGAGATACCTTGATCAGCCTGTAGGTGGAGTTGTTGGATTGTTTTCTTGTTTTGTGGAAGTAGTGTTTGTTTTGCAGTTCACGAAATGGCAACTTTTGGATCCCGCAAGAATGCTGTGCGTTTTGAGCTTTTGGATGATCTCTTCATGGATCGTATGCAGTTCAGCAGAAAAGTGTTGCAGAAGGAACTTGGCTTTGAACCTCGGCACTTGGATTTCATCTTCGCTCTCCCAGGTCAGAAAGCATTTGAGGTTGTATTTGCTACCTATCCTCTGTTTGAACAATGTGTGGATGTGTTTGAGGCAAAAAGAGGGAAAGTTCCTGCTCTTGAGAAGATCAACTTGCAGCCTTTGACACAGAGAGAGAGGAAAACCGTGCATGTTGTTATGTTCTCGGAACTGGCAAAGACGGAGGACATTCACACCTGGCTTAACCAGTACTGCACCGTCCACCATGGAACTGAGGTTAGAGATGTTGACGGTATAAAAACAGGAGCAAGGAAATTCGAGGTTCGCTTGCTACCGGACAATGTAAATGGAGGCTTAAGGCACCTGCCCTCTACAATCCAGCTGGGCGCCTGCAATGGCTATGTTTTTTATGTGGGACAACCAAAGGTGTGTCGGCGCTGTGGTGCTGTGGGACACCTGGCATCGTCCTGCACTGTGAAATGCTGCAAGACCTGTGGCAAACAGGGACATTTAGCCTCTGACTGTTCAATGCTGCCAAAGTGCAATTTATGTGGCTCGGAAGGACACGTTTTTAAGAACTGCCCTCACGCCTACGCCAATAAACTCAAAATGAGAAAGGATAAGGCAGTGCTTGTTTCAGCCAAACCGGCCCGAAAAGCCAAAGCAAACAACAAGTCAAACAAAGAACCCTTGTTGGACAAAGACACTCAGCCTCCAGCCAGGATCAGTCCTGCTGTGGCTCCGGGGCCAGTGGAAGAGAGATCCACTACCCCCCCACAACCGCAGACTGCACCAGACAAGCACGAGGGTTTGAAAACCCCCGAGAACAGCGAGGACCCCTCCCCCACTCCTGCTCCTCAGAACGAGGGCCAGTGTGGGGCCCCCCGGTGGAGCGGGTCCAGCGAGGATACCCAGGATTCAGCGGAGCTGCTTTTCCCAGACTCTGCAAGTGCTACAGATGCCCTCCTCTCCTCCATCCAGTCCATCACGGAGGATCTGCAGCAGCTGGTGGGTGAGGGGGAAGAGGAGACTGGTGCATCGGCTGCACCCCTTTCCCCTCAGTGCTCCCAGGAGCTGGACGTAAGGAAAAGGAAAAATGACTCTGTTTTCTCCCCAAGCGAGGAGGAAGGAGAGCATGGCGATGGGGACAGCTGGAACCCCTCCACCCCTCCCTCTACCCCCTTCCTTGAAATGGACTCCGTGAACGCTTTTACTGCTGCCACCCTGATGAAGGCTCATTCAGAGGATGGCTGGCAGGAAATTGGTAAGAAGAAAAAGAAAAAGAAGAAGGTAACAGGTGAGACAGAAGAGAAATGTGTTTTGTAAAGACTGGCTCCACTTTCTTATGTAATATGGCTCTAAACATAATTTCTCTTAACACCAGAGGTATCAATGACAGAGTTAAATGCCAGTCTGTCTTTGATTACCTCCAGCAGAGAGAGGGAGATGTGTTGATGTTGCAGGAGTGTGCTTTAGCCTATCAAGAGAGGTATAAAAGCTTTGAAGATAGGTGGGATAAAGGGCTTTCTGTTTGGTCAGGGGACAATAACAACAGAGCCTCTGGCGTGGCCATTCTTTTCAAAGGATGGGCTTTCAAATTGAAAAGTATTCAGAGGGTCATAGATGGCAGGTTGCTGTGTGTGGATGTGGAATGGGGGACCGTTAACCTGCGGCTAATCAATGTGTATTGTCCTACTGACGTGGGAGGAAGGGTGGAGCTACTCAAGGCACTCTCTCCCCTATTGTTATGTAGCACAGACGTGATAGTGGGAGGGGATTTTAATTGTATCTTAGAGCACACAGACAGGCAGTCTAGCTCTCCGATAAAATTGGATTCCAGCTCACTGGCCCTGCAAAACTTAGTTCAAGACTTTAAACTCTCAGACACATATAGATGTATATATCCCACAACAGCAGGATATACATGGTCAGGGAGGAATAGCAGCTCCAGAATTGACTATTGCTTTGTCTCAGCGAGAGTGAAAGTTGTTGGGGTCACTCTTCAGCCTGTCTTCTTCTCAGATCATCAGGCTTTAGGGTGTAGAGTGGAACTCCAGGGCGGGACTGTCTTTGGCCCAGGCCTCTGGAAACTCAACACAAAGCTGCTAGAGAACGAGGGGGTGGTATCCCGCTACAAGGAGAAACTATCACAGTGGCTGTCCTTGCAGTGTCTGTACGGGTCAGTAGGAGAGTGGTGGGAGGAGGTGAAGGTGAGGACAAAGGCCTTTTTCATGGCTGAGGGAAGGAAGGCTGCTGCCAGACGGAGAGGAGTGCTAGCCAGGAAACAGAGGCAGCTGCAGCGTCTCTACACGATGCTGCACAGTGGCTTCGATGTGCTCGAGGATATCACTCTTTTAAAAAAGGACATCCGGAGCATAGCCGAAGAAAGTAGTCGAGGAGTGCTGTTAAGAAGCAGAGTGCAGTTCTTGGAAGAAAATGAGAAGTGTACTCGCTTCTTTTTCAGGAAAGTGGTAGGCTCCAAGTCAGTCATGGAAAGTGTAGTTGATGAGGAGGGACGAGAGAGAACAGAGCCGAGTGCTATCCTCTCCTGCACCGAGGCCTTCTACTCAAGACTGTACAGCTCTACAGAGGTAAAGGATGAAGAAATTCATTTTTTCACCTCAAAGCTAGAAAACGTTTTGAGTGAAGAAGATAGGGAAGTACTAGAGAGGGATTTGACAGTAGAAGAGCTGAGACAGGCTATGGAGAGCTTACAGAAGGGGAAAACTCCGGGTGCTGACGGGCTCCCTAAAGAATTTTATTGCACCTTTTGGGATCTGCTTCAGGATCCGCTACTGCTCCTATTCGAGGAAAGCTATAAGACAGAATTGCTGCCTGACTCCTTAAGAGAAGGCACTATCTCTCTCTTGTTTAAGAAAGGAGCAAAGAATGGCATAAAGAACTGGAGACCCCTCAGCCTGTTAGGCGTGGACACTAAGATCCTGTCCAAAGCCCTTTTCCTGCGCCTACAAAATGTAGTGGCCTCACTGGTAGGGAAAGAACAGACTTGTGGGATAGCAGGACGCCTGATGAGCGACAACCTGGCCTTGTTGAGGGATGTCTGTCTGTACTCGGAGGATCGCTCCCTCCCTCTGTGCATTTTAGGTGTAGACCTAGAAAAGGCCTTTGACCGCCTAAACCGGCAGTACTTAACATCGGTACTTGAGCACATGAAGTTTGGCCCCATCATGAGAAAGTGGATTAACCTGCTGTACACAGGTAGCAACAGCAGAGTAATGGTTAATGGCAATAGATCACGCCCCTTTGAAGTCTGTTCAGGGGTGAGGCAGGGCTGCCCATTATCCCCCTTGTTATTCGTTTTGGCTATGGAGCCCTTAGCCTGTGCCTTGCGCCAGGATCAGGCCATTAATGGGATACCAGTGCCTGGAAGTGGGGGAGGAGAGGTAAAGACATCTCTATACATGGATGACGTCACCCTGCTCCTCTCTGACAATGCCTCAATTAGCAGAGCTCTGCAGTGCTGTGATCGTTTCTCTTTGGCTTCCTCTGCAAAAATTAACAAATCTAAGAGTGAGATTTTTTATCAGAACTGGAGGGAACCAAAAGAAGGACATGATCTCAGGCTGCAAGAGAAGAGAATTAAGGTCCTGGGGGTGTATTTTGGAGAAGAGATGGGAACAGTAAATTGGCAGAACAAATTGCCAATCTTAAACAAAAAACTGATGCAATGGAAGGACCGAGACCTCACCATGACAGGGAAGGTGCTGGTCATCAAAGCTGAGCTCTTGCCTGTCTTGAATTTTCTGGCTTCTACCTTCCCAATCCCACACCGTGTTGCGGCGGTGCTGAGGAGATTGATGTTTCAATTTCTATGGGGTGGGAAGCAGGAAAGACTCAGAAGGGAAATAATGTACAGGCCGCTACCCTCAGGGGGGAAGTCTGTCCCAGATATTGCTACGAAGCTGCTGTGCATTTTCCTGGCCTCTGTGCTGAGAGGCTTTGCAACAGCACCTGCAGCGCGTACCTGGACTTATTTTTCCAGGCTCTGGATAGGTAGGGAGGTGTTCAGAGTGTGGGGTGTCAGACCCCAGCTGGATGTCCCACTCTCTGACACATGCCCTGCAATTTATGGGACAGTTAAAAGTTTTCTAAGATCTCACCCAATTGGCCATATTCCCCTCCGAGATGTCAGCGTCCAAAAACTGGAAGATTTCGTTGCACCCCAGAACAATAGGCAGACCCCTGTGGGCATTTTAACATCACCCCAAACAAGGAAGGTGTGGAAACACACATCCGCTAAGTTTCTGTGCAACATTCACAGAGATTTAGCCTGGAGTGTCGTCCACCAGTGCTTACCGGTACGAACTTTCTTGTACCGTAGGGGCCTCACCCCCAGCTCTCGCTGCGTTAGGGTGGGCTGCGGCGAGGAGGAGACTGTGACCCATCTCCTGTGGTCCTGCTTTTTTGCTAAGGCCTTCTGGGCACAGTTTGAAGATTGGTTGCAAGCTCTCTCGCCCCAATTTACCCTGACCGCTGCTTTCGTCATATACGGCATCTCTCCTGTCAAACTTCCTCCTGACGTGTTTGACAGGATCTGGGCCGTGGTGAACAGTGGGAAAGACGCCCTGTGGAGAGTGAGGAACATGGGGCTGTTCAAAGGCATCGAGGTCCCAGTCAAGGCAGCAGGTAGCCTGGCCCTGTTCATCACCCGAGAGAACTATTACCTCAGAGATCTGTGGAGAGAAGGGAGGGAGGAAGCAGAAAATCTGTGGGAAATAGAGAGCATAGGTCAATATCTCAAGAAACTGTGAAAAACATTATCATGTTTAAGTAAAGAATGTGATTTGCACCAGAAAAAAAGAAATTGTTGCTATGTAACTGGTACCGTGTCCAAATGTAATGAGATGTGATCATATATACTGTTTTAAGTATGTATATTAATGTAAAGCTTTCTAAATTGTGATGTCCTGTACTTTTTTGTGAAAAGAAAATAAAGTTCTTAAAAATCGGTTCACCCAGAGCGAGGCTCGGTCATTGCACTCCGGCTGTGCTGACCCCTGCGAATTCCCCAAATGTGGGAATCTCGACTGCATAATTTCTGGTAGTGGGGGACTGCGTTCGCGCTCTCCCCTGATGTGCTTGGTCCAATATCAGATACGGAAGAGTTATGACACCACGAGCTGCGATAGGATCCCAGTTCGAAAGGAGTCGATGCCACTGCTGGTTCCCGGTTTCTTTTAGTTAGAGATCCGGAGAAGCATTTCAAGCTGGTTACGCTACTCCTTCCGGACATTCATTCCCTTTTCAAAGTCAGTCATTTTGCTGTAGTCTGCATTATTTAGGCTGATTATCGAGGTTAGCCTTTATTTGGTCATGGGAGCCTCGGTACTGTATGCTAATTCTCAAGACAGTTTCACCCGTTTTCTGATTGCTAGGTTCTGTACCAGTGCAGACATGTCAAACAGTGAATGGCTGTACCTCTATTGTATCCGTGCCCAATGAATGAAATCAGTAATAAATGAATATATGTATAGTTATACAAAAAACAAGTGGTTTATCGACTCATCTTCATTTGCAGATTTAGAGGAAGCTTCGATATTCGTTTTACAAATGGGTTTTTTTTTTATATGGGTCAAACACATGCCATAGCAACAAAACATCTCTAGAGATGAGGCTATAGATCACCTTTCCATCCTCCAGGTTTTCCTCCCAAAACCTACGGTACCAACGGCGACCCCTGCTGGCCGAGAGAGCAAAAGCTTGCAGCACCTGGTATTCCCAGGTAATCTCCCATCCAAGTACTAACCAGGCCCAACCCTGCTTAGCTTCCAAGATCAGAGGACATCAGGAACATTCAGGGTGGTGTGGCCACAAGCGAAAGCCATGGCGCCTGACTCGTTACTTGAAGCTGTGTGTGGCTGGGGCTCCGCGCCCCCCGAGCGGGACTGAAGGATCGTTCGTGTGCAGCTCTTTGGAAAGGAGCTTCTTTCCAAATCGCATTGTGTACCTGGATGTTTGCGAATGTGCTCCCTTGTGTTGACTTGTCCCGCACTGGAGGAGAACAAACAAACTGCTCGGAGGAGCACAAGGCAAGTCTTCACAAGACAAAAACCTCCAATGCACAGCACTCAAAACATTTCTGGGCTGTCGCGTGTTTATTTCAGCACATAAAGCACACCAGTCCAACACGTCGGCCGGGCACGCGGCACCTCCGCCCTCTTGTGGCCTTGCGGCGTCAGAGCAAGAGGCTCCTTCTTGCTGCCTTTCCGCTGTGTTGCAGAGCCCTGAGAGGGAACCTGGAGCGCACACTTTGTGGGGGCGGGAGACCGCGTTCACGCTCTGCCCCCGATCTCTTGCGCGAGTGCTAAATCTCACGGCGCCAGCCAGCGGCCAGGAGACAAGTGCAATATCGCGGGACAGGGGGGCCTCGTCATTGATTGTTACATATGAGACGGGGATTAGGAGGAGACCCCGACTAATTGGTAAAGGGGAACACTAACACCAGAGTGACACCCGCGGCGTCTCATTTTGAGAGACGCCCTGGGATTTCTTAATGGCCAAGGAGGATCGGGACCTCGGTTTTACGCCTCCCCCGAAGGACGGCGCCTGTTTGTGCAGCAGAGTGTCGCCATCAGGATGCTGGGGCATAAGAAAGCCACACATACCGCAGGGTGAGCGCTCCCTACTGGTCCCAGTCACACATCTTGCAGGAGCAGCAGCAACCTGAGCTTTTCCGGGGGGAATCTCCCATCCGGGTGCCGGCTAGGCTCACACCTGCTGGGCTGCCGTGGGTGAGCCCAGTCGAGAGTCGCAGGGTGAGATCTAGTCACCGGGGAGAAACGATACAAGCGAAGGATTACTCGGCTCCCAGCACTTGAAAAGGCCGAGAAATGACTCGTTCCCGCCGGAGCTGAATGTACCTGCATGTGTCGTGTCGTCTACTTCCCCCGCCCCGCTGTGTTTGCTGTATTGTCTTTGAAGCCGGCCCCCGAGACGAGACGGGCTGTTCCTGTGCCCCAATTAACACTTTACAGGTGCCATTCCCCGGCATTGTGGCCATTGTCGGTGGTCACACGCGATAAGATAAGGTGGAGGAGAGCGGGGCATGCCCAGCGCCAGACATTCAAGGAGGGGGCTGTGCGAGGTGAGGTGAGGTGCGACACGCCGGAGCCCCGACGCTGCTAATGCGGAGGACTTGTTGAACTGGCATTGAAAGGACGTGTGCGCACGGAGCGAGCCTTCCCTGCGGCGGAGCGTGGAAACTTTCTCCCCGCGCTGCAGGAGTTGTGTGCGCTGCAGCTGTGCCGAGAGAACAGCACAGAAGGCAGCAGGCTCTGGAGAGCGGGTAAGAGACAAACCTTGTGGGCAGGCGAGCAGGCCCGTTTTTTGGAAATTGCTGAAAAGGCTCCGGTGTTTGGTTTGTGGCAGGCGCACGACGCGAGCTTGCGTAGCGATCTGCCGGTCTGGTGTTATGCAAATGAGGCCGAATTGCGTCCCGGGACATGCTGCGAATGCGCATTGGTGACTGCAGATGTGTAGGAAACGGCGCGCTCGTTTTCTCGTTTTGCCCACCCTTTTGAGTGTTAGTGTGGCGTGTGAGTGTGCGAAAGAGTGGGCCCATTAGGAGGCGGTGGTGTGCGGGGCGAGGAGCTGGCCTAGGCTGCGCGCTTTGTGCTGTGGGTGCGGGCCGCTTGCAGGGGCTTGTACAGCTCATACTTACCTGGCAGGGGAGATACCTTATCAAGAAGGAGGTTCACCCAGAGCGAGGCTCAGTCATTGCACTCCGGCTGTGCTGACCCCTGCGAATTCCCCAAATGTGGGAATCTCGACTGCATAATTTCTGGTAGTGGGGGACTGCGTTCGCGCTCTCCCCTGATGTGCTTGGTCCAATATCAGATACGGAAGAGTTATGAAACCACGAGCTGCGATCGGATCCCAGTTCGAAAGGAGTCGATGCCACTGCTGGTTCCCGGTTTCTTTTAGTTAGAGGTCCGGAGAAGCATTTCAAGCTGGTTACGCTACTCCTTCAGGACATTCATTCCCTTTTCAAAGTCAGTCATTTTGCTGTAGTCTGCATTATTTAGGCTGATTATCGAGGTTAGCCTTTATTTGGTCATGGGAGCCTCGGTACTGTATGCTAATTCTCAAGACAGTTTCACCCGTTTTCTGATTGCTAGGTTCTGTACCAGTGCAGACATGTCAAACAGTGAATGGCTGTACCTCTGTTGTATCCGTGCCCAATGAATGAAATCAGTAATAAATGAATATATGTATAGTTATACGAAAAACAAGTGGTTTATCGACTCATCTTCATTTGCAGATTTAGAGGCAGCTTCGATATTCGTTTTACAAATGGGTTTTTTTTTATATGGGTCAAACACATGCCATAGCAACAAAACATCTCTAGAGATGAGGCTATAGATCACCTTTCCATCCTCCAGGTTTTCCTCCCAAAACCTACGGTACCAACGGCGACCCCTGCTGGCCGAGAGAGCAAAAGCTTGCAGCACCTGGTATTCCCAGGTAATCTCCCATCCAAGTACTAACCAGGCCCAACCCTGCTTAGCTTCCAAGATCAGAGGACATCAGGAACATTCAGGGTGGTGTGGCCACAAGCGAAAGCCATGGCGCCTGACTCGTTACTTGAAGCTGTGTGTGGCTGGGGCTCCGCGCCCCCCGAGCGGGACTGAAGGATCGTTCGTGTGCAGCTCTTTGGAAAGGAGCTTCTTTCCAAATCGCATTGTGTACCTGGATGTTTGCGAATGTGCTCCCTTGTGTTGACTTGTCCCGCACTGGAGGAGAACAAACAAACTGCTCGGAGGAGCACAAGGCAAGTCTTCACAAGACAAAAACCTCCAATGCACAGCACTCAAAACATTTCTGGGCTGTCGCGTGTTTATTTCAGCACATAAAGCACACCAGTCCAACACGTCGGCCGGGCACGCGGCACCTCCGCCCTCTTGTGGCCTTGCGGCGTCAGAGCAAGAGGCTCCTTCTTGCTGCCTTTCCGCTGTGTTGCAGAGCCCTGAGAGGGAACCTGGAGCGCACACTTTGTGGGGGCGGGAGACCGCGTTCACGCTCTGCCCCCGATCTCTTGCGCGAGTGCTAAATCTCACGGCGCCAGCCAGCGGCCAGGAGACAAGTGCAATATCGCGGGACAGGGGGGCCTCGTCATTGATTGTTACATATGAGACGGGGATTAGGAGGAGACCCCGACTGATTGGTAAAGGGGAACACTAACACCAGAGTGACACCCGCGGCGTCTCATTTTGAGAGACGCCCTGGGATTTCTTAATGGCCAAGGAGGATCGGGACCTCGGTTTTACGCCTCCCCCGAAGGACGGCGCCTGTTTGTGCAGCAGAGTGTCGCCATCAGGATGCTGGGGCATAAGAAAGCCACACATACCGCAGGGTGAGCGCTCCCTACTGGTCCCAGTCACACATCTTGCAGGAGCAGCAGCAACCTGAGCTTTTCCGGGGGGAATCTCCCATCCGGGTGCCAGCTAGGCTCACACCTGCTGGGCTGCCGTGGGTGAGCCCAGTCGAGAGTCGCAGGGTGAGATCTAGTCACCGGGGAGAAACGATACAAGCGAAGGATTACTCGGCTCCCAGCACTTGAAAAGGCCGACAAATGACTCGTTCCCGCCGGAGCTGAATGTACCTGCATGTGTCGTGTCGTCTACTTCCCCCGCCCCACTGTGTTTGCTGTATTGTCTTTGAAGCCAGCCCCCGAGACGAGACGGGCTGTTCCTGTGCCCCAATTAACACTTTACAGGTGCCATTCCCCGGCATTGTGGCCATTGTCGGTGGTCACACGCGATAAGATAAGGTGGAGGAGAGCGGGGCATGCCCAGCGCCAGACATTCAAGGAGGGGGCTGTGCGAGGTGAGGTGAGGTGCGACACGCCGGAGCCCCGACGCTGCTAATGTGGAGCACTTGTTGAACTGGCATTGAAAGGACGTGTGCGCACGGAGCGAGCCTTCCCTGCGGCGGAGCGTGGAAACTTTCTCCCCGCGCTGCAGGAGTTGTGTGCGCTGCAGCTGTGCCGAGAGAACAGCACAGAAGGCAGCAGGCTCTGGAGAGCGGGTAAGAGACAAACCTTGTGGGCAGGCGAGCAGGCCCGTTTTTTGGAAATTGCTGAAAAGGCTCCGGTGTTTGTTTGGTTTGTGGCAGGCGCACGACGCGAGCTTGCGTAGCGATCTGCCGGTCTGGTGTTATGCAAATGAGGCCGAATTGCGTCCCGGGACATGCTGCGAATGCGCATTGGCGACTGCAGATGTGTAGGAAACGGCGCGCTCGTTTTCTCGTTTTGCCCACCCTTTTGAGTGTTAGTGTGGCGTGTGAGTGTGCGAAAGAGTGGGCCCAGCAGGAGGCGGTGGTGTGCGGGGCGAGGAGCTGGCCTAGGCTGCGCGCTTTGTGCTGTGGGTGCGGGCCGCTTGCAGGGGCTTGTACAGCTCATACTTACCTGGCAGGGGAGATACCTTGATCAAGAAGGAGGCAGGGGAGATACCTTGATCAGCCTGTAGGTGGAGTTGTTGGATTGTTTTCTTGTTTTGTGGAAGCAGTGTTTGTTTTGCAGTTTACGAAATGGCAACTTTTGGATCCCGCAAGAATGCTGTGCGTTTTGAGCTTTTGGATGACCTCTTCATGGATCGTATGCAGTTCAGCAGAAAAGTGTTGCAGAAGGAACTTGGCTTTGAACCTCGGCACTTGGATTTCATCTTCGCTCTCCCAGGTCAGAAAGCGTTTGAGGTTGTATTTGCTACCTATCCTCTGTTTGAACAATGTGTGGATGTGTTTGAGGCAAAAAGAGGGAAAGTTCCTGCTCTTGAGAAGATCAACTTGCAGCCTTTGACACAGAGAGAGAGGAAAACCGTGCATGTTGTTATGTTCTCGGAACTGGCAAAGACGGAGGACATTCACACCTGGCTTAACCAGTACTGCACCGTCCACCATGGAACTGAGGTTAGAGATGTTGACGGTATAAAAACAGGAGCAAGGAAATTCGAGGTTCGCTTGCTACCGGACAATGTAAATGGAGGCTTAAGGCACCTGCCCTCTACAATCCGGCTGGGCGCCTGCAATGGCTATGTTTTTTATGTGGGACAACCAAAGGTGTGTCGGCGCTGTGGTGCTGTGGGACACCTGGCATCGTCCTGCACTGTGAAATGCTGCAAGACCTGTGGCAAACAGGGACATTTAGCCTCTGACTGTTCAATGCTGCCAAAGTGCAATTTATGTGGCTCGGAAGGACACGTTTTTAAGAACTGCCCTCACGCCTACGCCAATAAACTCAAAATGAGAAAGGATGAGGCAGTGCTTGTTTCAGCCAAACCGGCCCGAAAAGCCAAAGCAAACAACAAGTCAAACAAAGAACCCTTGTTGGACAAAGACTCTCAGCCTCCAGCCAGGATCAGTCCTGCTGTGGCTCCGGGGCCGGTGGAAGAGAGATCCACTACGCCCCCACAACCGCAGACCGCACCAGACAAGCACGAGGGTTTGAAAACCCCCGAGAACAGCGAGGACCCCCCCCCCACTCCTGCCCCTCAGAACGAGGGCCAGTGTGGGGCCCCCCGGTGGAGCGGGTCCAGCGAGGATACCCAGGATTCAGCGGAGCTGCTTTTCCCAGACTCTGCAAGTGCTACAGACGCCCTCCTCTCCTCCATCCAGTCCATCACGGAGGATCTGCAGCAGCTGGTGGGTGAGGGGGAAGAGGAGACTGGTGCATCGGCTGCACCCCTTTCCCCTCAGTGCTCCCAGGAGCTGGACGTGAGGAAAAGGAAAAATGACTCTGTTTTCTCCCCGAGCGAGGAGGAAGGAGAGCATGGTGATGGGGACAGCTGGAACCCCTCCACCCCTCCCTCTACCCCCTTCCTTGAAACGGACTCCGTGAACGCTTTTACTGCTGCCACCCTGATGAAGGCTCTTTCAGAGGATGGCTGGCAGGAAATTGGTAAGAAGAAAAAGAAAAAGAAGAAGGTAATAGGTGAGACAGAAGAGAAATGTGTTTTGTAAAGCCTGGTTCCACTTTCTTATGTAATATGGCTCTAAACATAATTTCTCTTAACACCAGAGGTATCAATGACAGAGTTAAATGTCAGTCTGTCTTTGATTACCTCCAGCAGAGAGAGGGAGATGTGTTGATGTTGCAGGAGTGTGCTTTAGCCTATCAAGAGAGGTATAAAAGCTTTGAAGATAGGTGGGATAAAGGGCTTTCTGTTTGGTCAGGGGACAATAACAACAGAGCCTCTGGCGTGGCCATTCTTTTCAAAGGATGGGCTTTCAAATTGAAAAGTATTCAGAGGGTCATAGATGGCAGGTTGCTGTGTGTGGATGTGGAATGGGGGACCGTTAACCTGCGGCTAATCAATGTGTATTGTCCTACTGACGTGGGAGGAAGGGTGGAGCTACTCAAGGCACTCTCTCCCCTATTGTTATGTAGCACAGACGTGATAGTGGGAGGGGATTTTAATTGTATCTTAGAGCACACAGACAGGCAGTCTAGCTCTCTGATAAAATTGGATTCCAGCTCACTGGCCCTGCAAAACTTAGTTCAAGACTTTAAACTCTCAGACACATATAGATGTATATATCCCACAACAGCAGGATATACATGGTCAGGGAGGAATAGCAGCTCCAGAATTGACTATTGCTTTGTCTCAGCGAGAGTGAAAGTTGTTGGGGTCACTCTTCAGCCTGTCTTCTTCTCAGATCATCAGGCTTTAGGGTGTAGAGTGGAACTCCAGGGCGGGACTGTCTTTGGCCCAGGCCTCTGGAAACTCAACACAAAGCTGCTAGAGAACGAGGGGGTAGTATCCCGCTACAAGGAGAAACTATCACAGTGGCTGTCCTTGCAGTGTCTGTACGGGTCAGTAGGAGAGTGGTGGGAGGAGGTGAAGGTGAGGACAAAGGCCTTTTTCATGGCTGAGGGAAGGAAGGCTGCTGCCAGACGGAGAGGAGTGCTAGCCAGGAAACAGAGGCAGCTGCAGCGCCTCTACACGATGCTGCACAGTGGCTTCGATGTGCTCGAGGATATCACCCTTTTAAAAAAGGACATCCGGAGCATAGCCGAAGAAAGTAGTCGAGGAGTGCTGTTAAGAAGCAGAGTGCAGTTCTTAGAAGAAAATGAGAAGTGCACTCGCTTCTTTTTCAGGAAAGTGGTAGGCTCCAAGTCTGTCATGGAAAGTGTAGTTGATGAGGAGGGACGAGAGAGAACAGAGCCGAGTGCTATCCTCTCCTGCACCGAGGCCTTCTACTCAAGACTGTACAGCTCTACAGAGGTAAAGGATGAAGAAATTCTTTTTTTCACCTCAAAGCTAGAAAACGTTTTGAGTGAAGAAGATAGGGAAGTACTAGAGAGGGATTTGACAGTAGAAGAGCTGAGACAGGCTATGGAGAGCTTACAGAAGGGAAAAACTCCGGGTGCTGACGGGCTCCCTAAAGAATTTTATTGCACCTTTTGGGACCTGCTTCAGGATCCGCTACTGCTCCTATTCGAGGAAAGCTATAAGACAGAATTGCTGCCTGACTCCTTAAGAGAAGGCACTATCTCTCTCTTGTTTAAGAAAGGAGCAAAGAATGACATAAAGAACTGGAGACCCCTCAGCCTGTTAGGCGTGGACACTAAGATCCTGTCCAAAGCCCTTTTCCTGCGCCTACAAAATGTAGTGGCCTCACTGGTAGGGAAAGAACAGACTTGTGGGATAGCAGGACGCCTGATGAGCGACAACCTGGCCTTGTTGAGGGATGTCTGTCTGTACTCGGAGGATCGCTCCCTCCCTCTGTGCATTTTAGGTGTAGACCTAGAAAAGGCCTTTGACCGCCTAAACCGGCAGTACTTAACATCGGTACTTGAGCACATGAAGTTTGGCCCCATCATGAGAAAGTGGATTAACCTGCTGTACACAGGTAGCAACAGCAGAGTAATGGTTAATGGCAATAGATCACGCCCCTTTGAAGTCTGTTCAGGGGTGAGGCAGGGCTGCCCATTATCCCCCTTGTTATTTGTTTTGGCTATGGAGCCCTTAGCCTGTGCCTTGCGCCAGGATCAGGCCATTAATGGGATACCAGTGCCTGGAAGTGGGGGAGGAGAGGTAAAGACGTCTCTATACATGGATGACGTCACCCTGCTCCTCTCTGACAATGCCTCAATTAGCAGAGCTCTGCAGTGCTGTGATCGTTTCTCTTTGGCTTCCTCTGCAAAAATTAACAAATCTAAGAGTGAGATTTTTTATCAGAACTGGAGGGAGCCAAAAGAAGGACATGATCTCAGGCTGCAAGAGAAGAGAATTAAGGTCCTGGGGGTGTATTTTGGAGAAGAGATGGGAACAGTAAATTGGCAGAACAAATTGCCAATCTTAAACAAAAAACTGATGCAATGGAAGGACCGAGACCTCACCATGACAGGGAAGGTGCTGGTCATCAAAGCTGAGCTCTTGCCTATCTTGAATTTTCTGGCTTCTACCTTCCCAATCCCACACCGTGTTGCGGCGGTACTGAGGAGATTGATGTTTCAATTTCTATGGGGTGGGAAGCAGGAAAGACTCAGAAGGGAAATAATGTACAGGCCGCTACCCTCAGGGGGGAAGTCTGTCCCAGATATTGCTACGAAGCTGCTGTGCATTTTCCTGGCCTCTGTGCTGAGAGGCTTTGCAACAGCACCTGCAGCGCGTACCTGGACTTATTTTTCCAGGCTCTGGATAGGTAGGGAGGTGTTCAGAGTGTGGGGTGTCAGACCCAAGCTGGATGTCCCACTCTCTGACACATGCCCTGCAATTTATGGGACAGTTAAAAGTTTTCTAAGATCTCACCCAATTGGCCATATTCCCCTCCGAGATGTCAGCGTCCAAAAACTGGAAGATTTCGTTGCACCCCAGAACAATAGGCAGACCCCTGTGGGCATTTTAACATCAGCCCAAACAAGGAAGGTGTGGAAACACACATCCTCTAAGTTTCTGTGCAACATTCACAGAGATTTAGCCTGGAGTGTCGTCCACCAGTGCTTACCGGTACGAACTTTCTTGTACCGTAGGGGCCTCACCCCCAGCCCACGCTGCGTTAGGGTGGGCTGCGGCGAGGAGGAGACTGTGACCCATCTCCTGTGGTCCTGCTTTTTTGCTAAGGCCTTCTGGGCACAGTTTGAAGATTGGTTGCAAGCTCTCTCGCCCCAATTTACCCTGACCGCTGCTTTCGTCATATACGGCATCTCTCCTGTCAAACTTCCTCCTGACGTGTTTGACAGGATCTGGGCCGTGGTGAACAGTGGGAAAGACGCCCTGTGGAGAGTGAGGAACATGGGGCTGTTCAAAGGCATCGAGGTCCCAGTCAAGGCAGCAGGTAGCCTGGCCCTGTTCATCACCCGAGAGAACTATTACCTCAGAGATCTGTGGAGAGAAGGGAGGGAGGAAGCAGAAAATCTGTGGGAAATAGAGAGCATAGGTCAATATCTCAAGAAACTGTGAAAAACATTATCATGTTTAAGTAAAGAATGTGATTTGCACCAGAAAAAAAGAAATTGTTGCTATGTAACTGGTACCGTGTCCAAATGTAATGAGATGTGATCATATATACTGTTTTAAGTATGTATATTAATGTAAAGCTTTCTAAATTGTGATGTCCTGTACTTTTTTGTGAAAAGAAAATAAAGTTCTTAAAAATCGGTTCACCCAGAGCGAGGCTCGGTCATTGCACTCCGGCTGTGCTGACCCCTGCGAATTCCCCAAATGTGGGAATCTCGACTGCATAATTTCTGGTAGTGGGGGACTGCGTTCGCGCTCTCCCCTGATGTGCTTGGTCCAATATCAGATACGGAAGAGTTATGACACCACGAGCTGCGATAGGATCCCAGTTCGAAAGGAGTCGATGCCACTGCTGGTTCCCGGTTTCTTTTAGTTAGAGATCCGGAGAAGCATTTCAAGCTGGTTACGCTACTCCTTCCGGACATTCATTCCCTTTTCAAAGTCAGTCATTTTGCTGTAGTCTGCATTATTTAGGCTGATTATCGAGGTTAGCCTTTATTTGGTCATGGGAGCCTCGGTACTGTATGCTAATTCTCAAGACAGTTTCACCCGTTTTCTGATTGCTAGGTTCTGTACCAGTGCAGACATGTCAAACAGTGAATGGCTGTACCTCTATTGTATCCGTGCCCAATGAATGAAATCAGTAATAAATGAATATATGTATAGTTATACAAAAAACAAGTGGTTTATCGACTCATCTTCATTTGCAGATTTAGAGGAAGCTTCGATATTCGTTTTACAAATGGGTTTTTTTTTTATATGGGTCAAACACATGCCATAGCAACAAAACATCTCTAGAGATGAGGCTATAGATCACCTTTCCATCCTCCAGGTTTTCCTCCCAAAACCTACGGTACCAACGGCGACCCCTGCTGGCCGAGAGAGCAAAAGCTTGCAGCACCTGGTATTCCCAGGTAATCTCCCATCCAAGTACTAACCAGGCCCAACCCTGCTTAGCTTCCAAGATCAGAGGACATCAGGAACATTCAGGGTGGTGTGGCCACAAGCGAAAGCCATGGCGCCTGACTCGTTACTTGAAGCTGTGTGTGGCTGGGGCTCCGCGCCCCCCGAGCGGGACTGAAGGATCGTTCGTGTGCAGCTCTTTGGAAAGGAGCTTCTTTCCAAATCGCATTGTGTACCTGGATGTTTGCGAATGTGCTCCCTTGTGTTGACTTGTCCCGCACTGGAGGAGAACAAACAAACTGCTCGGAGGAGCACAAGGCAAGTCTTCACAAGACAAAAACCTCCAATGCACAGCACTCAAAACATTTCTGGGCTGTCGCGTGTTTATTTCAGCACATAAAGCACACCAGTCCAACACGTCGGCCGGGCACGCGGCACCTCCGCCCTCTTGTGGCCTTGCGGCGTCAGAGCAAGAGGCTCCTTCTTGCTGCCTTTCCGCTGTGTTGCAGAGCCCTGAGAGGGAACCTGGAGCGCACACTTTGTGGGGGCGGGAGACCGCGTTCACGCTCTGCCCCCGATCTCTTGCGCGAGTGCTAAATCTCACGGCGCCAGCCAGCGGCCAGGAGACAAGTGCAATATCGCGGGACAGGGGGGCCTCGTCATTGATTGTTACATATGAGACGGGGATTAGGAGGAGACCCCGACTGATTGGTAAAGGGGAACACTAACACCAGAGTGACACCCGCGGCGTCTCATTTTGAGAGACGCCCTGGGATTTCTTAATGGCCAAGGAGGATCGGGACCTCGGTTTTACGCCTCCCCCGAAGGACGGCGCCTGTTTGTGCAGCAGAGTGTCGCCATCAGGATGCTGGGGCATAAGAAAGCCACACATACCGCAGGGTGAGCGCTCCCTACTGGTCCCAGTCACACGTCTTGCAGGAGCAGCAGCAACCTGAGCTTTTCCGGGGGGAATCTCCCATCCGGGTGCCGGCTAGGCTCACACCTGCTGGGCTGCCGTGGGTGAGCCCAGTCGAGAGTCGCAGGGTGAGATCTAGTCACCGGGGAGAAACGATACAAGCGAAGGATTACTCGGCTCCCAGCACTTGAAAAGGCCGACAAATGACTCGTTCCCGCTGGAGCTGAATGTACCTGCATGTGTCGTGTCGTCTACTTCCCCCGCCCCACTGTGTTTGCTGTATTGTCTTTGAAGCCGGCCCCCGAGACGAGACGGGCTGTTCCTGTGCCCCAATTAACACTTTACAGGTGCCATTCCCCGGCATTGTGGCCATTGTCGGTGGTAACACGCGATAAGATAAGGTGGAGGAGAGCGGGGCATGCCCAGCGCCAGACATTCAAGGAGGGGGCTGTGCGAGGTGAGGTGAGGTGCGACACGCCGGAGCCCCGACGCTGCTAATGCGGAGGACTTGTTGAACTGGCATTGAAAGGACGTGTGCGCACGGAGCGAGCCTTCCCTGCGGCGGAGCGTGGAAACTTTCTCCCCGCGCTGCAGGAGTTGTGTGCGCTGCAGCTGTGCCGAGAGAACAGCACAGAAGGCAGCAGGCTCTGGAGAGCGGGTAAGAGACAAACCTTGTGGGCAGGCGAGCAGGCCCGTTTTTTGGAAATTGCTGAAAAGGCTCCGGTGTTTGGTTTGTGGCAGGCGCACGACGCGAGCTTGCGTAGCGATCTGCCGGTCTGGTGTTATGCAAATGAGGCCGAATTGCGTCCCGGGACATGCTGCGAATGCGCATTGGTGACTGCAGATGTGTAGGAAACGGCGCGCTCGTTTTCTCGTTTTGCCCACCCTTTTGAGTGTTAGTGTGGCGTGTGAGTGTGCGAAAGAGTGGGCCCAGCAGGAGGCGGTGGTGTGCGGGGCGAGGAGCTGGCCTAGGCTGCGCGCTTTGTGCTGTGGGTGCGGGCCGCTTGCAGGGGCTTGTACAGCTCATACTTACCTGGCAGGGGAGATACCTTGATCAAGAAGGAGGTTCACCCAGAGCGAGGCTCGGCTATTGCACTCCGGCTGTGCTGACCCCTGCGAATTCCCCAAATGTGGGAATCTCGACTGCATAATTTCTGGTAGTGGGGGACTGCGTTCGCGCTCTCCCCTGATGTGCTTGGTCCAATATCAGATACGGAAGAGTTATGAAACCACGAGCTGCGATCGGATCCCAGTTCGAAAGGAGTCGATGCCACTGCTGGTTCCCGGTTTCTTTTAGTTAGAGGTCCGGAGAAGCATTTCAAGCTGGTTACGCTACTCCTTCAGGACATTCATTCCCTTTTCAAAGTCAGTCATTTTGCTGTAGTCTGCATTATTTAGGCTGATTATCGAGGTTAGCCTTTATTTGGTCATGGGAGCCTCGGTACTGTATGCTAATTCTCAAGACAGTTTCACCCGTTTTCTGATTGCTAGGTTCTGTACCAGTGCAGACATATCAAACAGTGAATGGCTGTACCTCTGTTGTATCCGTGCCCAATGAATGAAATCAGTAATAAATGAATATATGTATAGTTATACGAAAAACAAGTGGTTTATCGACTCATCTTCATTTGCAGATTTAGAGGCAGCTTCGATATTCGTTTTACAAATGGGTTTTTTTTTATATGGGTCAAACACATGCCATAGCAACAAAACATCTCTAGAGATGAGGCTATAGATCACCTTTCCATCCTCCAGGTTTTCCTCCCAAAACCTACGGTACCAACGGCGACCCCTGCTGGCCGAGAGAGCAAAAGCTTGCAGCACCTGGTATTCCCAGGTAATCTCCCATCAAAGTACTAACCAGGCCCAACCCTGCTTAGCTTCCAAGATCAGAGGACATCAGGAACATTCAGGGTGGTGTGGCCACAAGCGAAAGCCATGGCGCCTGACTCGTTACTTGAAGCTGTGTGTGGCTGGGGCTCCGCGCCCCCCGAGCGGGACTGAAGGATCGTTCGTGTGCAGCTCTTTGGAAAGGAGCTTCTTTCCAAATCGCATTGTGTACCTGGATGTTTGCGAATGTGCTCCCTTGTGTTGACTTGTCCCGCACTGGAGGAGAACAAACAAACTGCTCGGAGGAGCACAAGGCAAGTCTTCACAAGACAAAAACCTCCAATGCACAGCACTCAAAACATTTCTGGGCTGTCGCGTGTTTATTTCAGCACATAAAGCACACCAGTCCAACACGTCGGCCGGGCACGCGGCACCTCCGCCCTCTTGTGGCCTTGCGGCGTCAGAGCAAGAGGCTCCTTCTTGCTGCCTTTCCGCTGTGTTGCAGAGCCCTGAGAGGGAACCTGGAGCGCACACTTTGTGGGGGCGGGAGACCGCGTTCACGCTCTGCCCCCGATCTCTTGCGCGAGTGCTAAATCTCACGGCGCCAGCCAGCGGCCAGGAGACAAGTGCAATATCGCGGGACAGGGGGGCCTCGTCATTGATTGTTACATATGAGACGGGGATTAGGAGGAGACCCCGACTGATTGGTAAAGGGGAACACTAACACCAGAGTGACACCCGCGGCGTCTCATTTTGAGAGACGCCCTGGGATTTCTTAATGGCCAAGGAGGATCGGGACCTCGGTTTTACGCCTCCCCCGAAGGACGGCGCCTGTTTGTGCAGCAGAGTGTCGCCATCAGGATGCTGGGGCATAAGAAAGCCACACATACCGCAGGGTGAGCGCTCCCTACTGGTCCCAGTCACACGTCTTGCAGGAGCAGCAGCAACCTGAGCTTTTCCGGGGGGAATCTCCCATCCGGGTGCCGGCTAGGCTCACACCTGCTGGGCTGCCGTGGGTGAGCCCAGTCGAGAGTCGCAGGGTGAGATCTAGTCACCGGGGAGAAACGATACAAGCGAAGGATTACTCGGCTCCCAGCACTTGAAAAGGCCGACAAATGACTCGTTCCCGCCGGAGCTGAATGTACCTGCATGTGTCGTGTCGTCTACTTCCCCCGCCCCACTGTGTTTGCTGTATTGTCTTTGAAGCCGGCCCCCGAGACGAGACGGGCTGTTCCTGTGCCCCAATTAACACTTTACAGGTGCCATTCCCCGGCATTGTGGCCATTGTCGGTGGTCACACGCGATAAGATAAGGTGGAGGAGAGCGGGGCATGCCCAGCGCCAGACATTCAAGGAGGGGGCTGTGCGAGGTGAGGTGAGGTGCGACACGCCGGAGCCCCGACGCTGCTAATGTGGAGCACTTGTTGAACTGGCATTGAAAGGACGTGTGCGCACGGAGCGAGCCTTCCCTGCGGCGGAGCGTGGAAACTTTCTCCCCGCGCTGCAGGAGTTGTGTGCGCTGCAGCTGTGCCGAGAGAACAGCACAGAAGGCAGCAGGCTCTGGAGAGCGGGTAAGAGACAAACCTTGTGGGCAGGCGAGCAGGCCCGTTTTTTGGAAATTGCTGAAAAGGCTCCGGTGTTTGTTTGGTTTGTGGCAGGCGCACGACGCGAGCTTGCGTAGCGATCTGCCGGTCTGGTGTTATGCAAATGAGGCCGAATTGCGTCCCGGGACATGCTGCGAATGCGCATTGGCGACTGCAGATGTGTAGGAAACGGCGCGCTCGTTTTCTCGTTTTGCCCACCCTTTTGAGTGTTAGTGTGGCGTGTGAGTGTGCGAAAGAGTGGGCCCAGCAGGAGGCGGTGGTGTGCGGGGCGAGGAGCTGGCCTAGGCTGCGCGCTTTGTGCTGTGGGTGCGGGCCGCTTGCAGGGGCTTGTACAGCTCATACTTACCTGGCAGGGGAGATACCTTGATCAAGAAGGAGGCAGGGGAGATACCTTGATCAGCCTGTAGGTGGAGTTGTTGGATTGTTTTCTTGTTTTGTGGAAGCAGTGTTTGTTTTGCAGTTTACGAAATGGCAACTTTTGGATCCCGCAAGAATGCTGTGCGTTTTGAGCTTTTGGATGACCTCTTCATGGATCGTATGCAGTTCAGCAGAAAAGTGTTGCAGAAGGAACTTGGCTTTGAACCTCGGCACTTGGATTTCATCTTCGCTCTCCCAGGTCAGAAAGCGTTTGAGGTTGTATTTGCTACCTATCCTCTGTTTGAACAATGTGTGGATGTGTTTGAGGCAAAAAGAGGGAAAGTTCCTGCTCTTGAGAAGATCAACTTGCAGCCTTTGACACAGAGAGAGAGGAAAACCGTGCATGTTGTTATGTTCTCGGAACTGGCAAAGACGGAGGACATTCACACCTGGCTTAACCAGTACTGCACCGTCCACCATGGAACTGAGGTTAGAGATGTTGACGGTATAAAAACAGGAGCAAGGAAATTCGAGGTTCGCTTGCTACCGGACAATGTAAATGGAGGCTTAAGGCACCTGCCCTCTACAATCCGGCTGGGCGCCTGCAATGGCTATGTTTTTTATGTGGGACAACCAAAGGTGTGTCGGCGCTGTGGTGCTGTGGGACACCTGGCATCGTCCTGCACTGTGAAATGCTGCAAGACCTGTGGCAAACAGGGACATTTAGCCTCTGACTGTTCAATGCTGCCAAAGTGCAATTTATGTGGCTCGGAAGGACACGTTTTTAAGAACTGCCCTCACGCCTACGCCAATAAACTCAAAATGAGAAAGGATGAGGCAGTGCTTGTTTCAGCCAAACCGGCCCGAAAAGCCAAAGCAAACAACAAGTCAAACAAAGAACCCTTGTTGGACAAAGACTCTCAGCCTCCAGCCAGGATCAGTCCTGCTGTGGCTCCGGGGCCGGTGGAAGAGAGATCCACTACGCCCCCACAACCGCAGACCGCACCAGACAAGCACGAGGGTTTGAAAACCCCCGAGAACAGCGAGGACCCCCCCCCCACTCCTGCCCCTCAGAACGAGGGCCAGTGTGGGGCCCCCCGGTGGAGCGGGTCCAGCGAGGATACCCAGGATTCAGCGGAGCTGCTTTTCCCAGACTCTGCAAGTGCTACAGACGCCCTCCTCTCCTCCATCCAGTCCATCACGGAGGATCTGCAGCAGCTGGTGGGTGAGGGGGAAGAGGAGACTGGTGCATCGGCTGCACCCCTTTCCCCTCAGTGCTCCCAGGAGCTGGACGTGAGGAAAAGGAAAAATGACTCTGTTTTCTCCCCGAGCGAGGAGGAAGGAGAGCATGGTGATGGGGACAGCTGGAACCCCTCCACCCCTCCCTCTACCCCCTTCCTTGAAACGGACTCCGTGAACGCTTTTACTGCTGCCACCCTGATGAAGGCTCTTTCAGAGGATGGCTGGCAGGAAATTGGTAAGAAGAAAAAGAAAAAGAAGAAGGTAATAGGTGAGACAGAAGAGAAATGTGTTTTGTAAAGCCTGGTTCCACTTTCTTATGTAATATGGCTCTAAACATAATTTCTCTTAACACCAGAGGTATCAATGACAGAGTTAAATGTCAGTCTGTCTTTGATTACCTCCAGCAGAGAGAGGGAGATGTGTTGATGTTGCAGGAGTGTGCTTTAGCCTATCAAGAGAGGTATAAAAGCTTTGAAGATAGGTGGGATAAAGGGCTTTCTGTTTGGTCAGGGGACAATAACAACAGAGCCTCTGGCGTGGCCATTCTTTTCAAAGGATGGGCTTTCAAATTGAAAAGTATTCAGAGGGTCATAGATGGCAGGTTGCTGTGTGTGGATGTGGAATGGGGGACCGTTAACCTGCGGCTAATCAATGTGTATTGTCCTACTGACGTGGGAGGAAGGGTGGAGCTACTCAAGGCACTCTCTCCCCTATTGTTATGTAGCACAGACGTGATAGTGGGAGGGGATTTTAATTGTATCTTAGAGCACACAGACAGGCAGTCTAGCTCTCTGATAAAATTGGATTCCAGCTCACTGGCCCTGCAAAACTTAGTTCAAGACTTTAAACTCTCAGACACATATAGATGTATATATCCCACAACAGCAGGATATACATGGTCAGGGAGGAATAGCAGCTCCAGAATTGACTATTGCTTTGTCTCAGCGAGAGTGAAAGTTGTTGGGGTCACTCTTCAGCCTGTCTTCTTCTCAGATCATCAGGCTTTAGGGTGTAGAGTGGAACTCCAGGGCGGGACTGTCTTTGGCCCAGGCCTCTGGAAACTCAACACAAAGCTGCTAGAGAACGAGGGGGTAGTATCCCGCTACAAGGAGAAACTATCACAGTGGCTGTCCTTGCAGTGTCTGTACGGGTCAGTAGGAGAGTGGTGGGAGGAGGTGAAGGTGAGGACAAAGGCCTTTTTCATGGCTGAGGGAAGGAAGGCTGCTGCCAGACGGAGAGGAGTGCTAGCCAGGAAACAGAGGCAGCTGCAGCGCCTCTACACGATGCTGCACAGTGGCTTCGATGTGCTCGAGGATATCACCCTTTTAAAAAAGGACATCCGGAGCATAGCCGAAGAAAGTAGTCGAGGAGTGCTGTTAAGAAGCAGAGTGCAGTTCTTAGAAGAAAATGAGAAGTGCACTCGCTTCTTTTTCAGGAAAGTGGTAGGCTCCAAGTCTGTCATGGAAAGTGTAGTTGATGAGGAGGGACGAGAGAGAACAGAGCCGAGTGCTATCCTCTCCTGCACCGAGGCCTTCTACTCAAGACTGTACAGCTCTACAGAGGTAAAGGATGAAGAAATTCTTTTTTTCACCTCAAAGCTAGAAAACGTTTTGAGTGAAGAAGATAGGGAAGTACTAGAGAGGGATTTGACAGTAGAAGAGCTGAGACAGGCTATGGAGAGCTTACAGAAGGGAAAAACTCCGGGTGCTGACGGGCTCCCTAAAGAATTTTATTGCACCTTTTGGGACCTGCTTCAGGATCCGCTACTGCTCCTATTCGAGGAAAGCTATAAGACAGAATTGCTGCCTGACTCCTTAAGAGAAGGCACTATCTCTCTCTTGTTTAAGAAAGGAGCAAAGAATGACATAAAGAACTGGAGACCCCTCAGCCTGTTAGGCGTGGACACTAAGATCCTGTCCAAAGCCCTTTTCCTGCGCCTACAAAATGTAGTGGCCTCACTGGTAGGGAAAGAACAGACTTGTGGGATAGCAGGACGCCTGATGAGCGACAACCTGGCCTTGTTGAGGGATGTCTGTCTGTACTCGGAGGATCGCTCCCTCCCTCTGTGCATTTTAGGTGTAGACCTAGAAAAGGCCTTTGACCGCCTAAACCGGCAGTACTTAACATCGGTACTTGAGCACATGAAGTTTGGCCCCATCATGAGAAAGTGGATTAACCTGCTGTACACAGGTAGCAACAGCAGAGTAATGGTTAATGGCAATAGATCACGCCCCTTTGAAGTCTGTTCAGGGGTGAGGCAGGGCTGCCCATTATCCCCCTTGTTATTTGTTTTGGCTATGGAGCCCTTAGCCTGTGCCTTGCGCCAGGATCAGGCCATTAATGGGATACCAGTGCCTGGAAGTGGGGGAGGAGAGGTAAAGACGTCTCTATACATGGATGACGTCACCCTGCTCCTCTCTGACAATGCCTCAATTAGCAGAGCTCTGCAGTGCTGTGATCGTTTCTCTTTGGCTTCCTCTGCAAAAATTAACAAATCTAAGAGTGAGATTTTTTATCAGAACTGGAGGGAGCCAAAAGAAGGACATGATCTCAGGCTGCAAGAGAAGAGAATTAAGGTCCTGGGGGTGTATTTTGGAGAAGAGATGGGAACAGTAAATTGGCAGAACAAATTGCCAATCTTAAACAAAAAACTGATGCAATGGAAGGACCGAGACCTCACCATGACAGGGAAGGTGCTGGTCATCAAAGCTGAGCTCTTGCCTATCTTGAATTTTCTGGCTTCTACCTTCCCAATCCCACACCGTGTTGCGGCGGTACTGAGGAGATTGATGTTTCAATTTCTATGGGGTGGGAAGCAGGAAAGACTCAGAAGGGAAATAATGTACAGGCCGCTACCCTCAGGGGGGAAGTCTGTCCCAGATATTGCTACGAAGCTGCTGTGCATTTTCCTGGCCTCTGTGCTGAGAGGCTTTGCAACAGCACCTGCAGCGCGTACCTGGACTTATTTTTCCAGGCTCTGGATAGGTAGGGAGGTGTTCAGAGTGTGGGGTGTCAGACCCAAGCTGGATGTCCCACTCTCTGACACATGCCCTGCAATTTATGGGACAGTTAAAAGTTTTCTAAGATCTCACCCAATTGGCCATATTCCCCTCCGAGATGTCAGCGTCCAAAAACTGGAAGATTTCGTTGCACCCCAGAACAATAGGCAGACCCCTGTGGGCATTTTAACATCAGCCCAAACAAGGAAGGTGTGGAAACACACATCCTCTAAGTTTCTGTGCAACATTCACAGAGATTTAGCCTGGAGTGTCGTCCACCAGTGCTTACCGGTACGAACTTTCTTGTACCGTAGGGGCCTCACCCCCAGCCCACGCTGCGTTAGGGTGGGCTGCGGCGAGGAGGAGACTGTGACCCATCTCCTGTGGTCCTGCTTTTTTGCTAAGGCCTTCTGGGCACAGTTTGAAGATTGGTTGCAAGCTCTCTCGCCCCAATTTACCCTGACCGCTGCTTTCGTCATATACGGCATCTCTCCTGTCAAACTTCCTCCTGACGTGTTTGACAGGATCTGGGCCGTGGTGAACAGTGGGAAAGACGCCCTGTGGAGAGTGAGGAACATGGGGCTGTTCAAAGGCATCGAGGTCCCAGTCAAGGCAGCAGGTAGCCTGGCCCTGTTCATCACCCGAGAGAACTATTACCTCAGAGATCTGTGGAGAGAAGGGAGGGAGGAAGCAGAAAATCTGTGGGAAATAGAGAGCATAGGTCAATATCTCAAGAAACTGTGAAAAACATTATCATGTTTAAGTAAAGAATGTGATTTGCACCAGAAAAAAAGAAATTGTTGCTATGTAACTGGTACCGTGTCCAAATGTAATGAGATGTGATCATATATACTGTTTTAAGTATGTATATTAATGTAAAGCTTTCTAAATTGTGATGTCCTGTACTTTTTTGTGAAAAGAAAATAAAGTTCTTAAAAATCGGTTCACCCAGAGCGAGGCTCGGTCATTGCACTCCGGCTGTGCTGACCCCTGCGAATTCCCCAAATGTGGGAATCTCGACTGCATAATTTCTGGTAGTGGGGGACTGCGTTCGCGCTCTCCCCTGATGTGCTTGGTCCAATATCAGATACGGAAGAGTTATGACACCACGAGCTGCGATAGGATCCCAGTTCGAAAGGAGTCGATGCCACTGCTGGTTCCCGGTTTCTTTTAGTTAGAGATCCGGAGAAGCATTTCAAGCTGGTTACGCTACTCCTTCCGGACATTCATTCCCTTTTCAAAGTCAGTCATTTTGCTGTAGTCTGCATTATTTAGGCTGATTATCGAGGTTAGCCTTTATTTGGTCATGGGAGCCTCGGTACTGTATGCTAATTCTCAAGACAGTTTCACCCGTTTTCTGATTGCTAGGTTCTGTACCAGTGCAGACATGTCAAACAGTGAATGGCTGTACCTCTATTGTATCCGTGCCCAATGAATGAAATCAGTAATAAATGAATATATGTATAGTTATACAAAAAACAAGTGGTTTATCGACTCATCTTCATTTGCAGATTTAGAGGAAGCTTCGATATTCGTTTTACAAATGGGTTTTTTTTTTATATGGGTCAAACACATGCCATAGCAACAAAACATCTCTAGAGATGAGGCTATAGATCACCTTTCCATCCTCCAGGTTTTCCTCCCAAAACCTACGGTACCAACGGCGACCCCTGCTGGCCGAGAGAGCAAAAGCTTGCAGCACCTGGTATTCCCAGGTAATCTCCCATCCAAGTACTAACCAGGCCCAACCCTGCTTAGCTTCCAAGATCAGAGGACATCAGGAACATTCAGGGTGGTGTGGCCACAAGCGAAAGCCATGGCGCCTGACTCGTTACTTGAAGCTGTGTGTGGCTGGGGCTCCGCGCCCCCCGAGCGGGACTGAAGGATCGTTCGTGTGCAGCTCTTTGGAAAGGAGCTTCTTTCCAAATCGCATTGTGTACCTGGATGTTTGCGAATGTGCTCCCTTGTGTTGACTTGTCCCGCACTGGAGGAGAACAAACAAACTGCTCGGAGGAGCACAAGGCAAGTCTTCACAAGACAAAAACCTCCAATGCACAGCACTCAAAACATTTCTGGGCTGTCGCGTGTTTATTTCAGCACATAAAGCACACCAGTCCAACACGTCGGCCGGGCACGCGGCACCTCCGCCCTCTTGTGGCCTTGCGGCGTCAGAGCAAGAGGCTCCTTCTTGCTGCCTTTCCGCTGTGTTGCAGAGCCCTGAGAGGGAACCTGGAGCGCACACTTTGTGGGGGCGGGAGACCGCGTTCACGCTCTGCCCCCGATCTCTTGCGCGAGTGCTAAATCTCACGGCGCCAGCCAGCGGCCAGGAGACAAGTGCAATATCGCGGGACAGGGGGGCCTCGTCATTGATTGTTACATATGAGACGGGGATTAGGAGGAGACCCCGACTGATTGGTAAAGGGGAACACTAACACCAGAGTGACACCCGCGGCGTCTCATTTTGAGAGACGCCCTGGGATTTCTTAATGGCCAAGGAGGATCGGGACCTCGGTTTTACGCCTCCCCCGAAGGACGGCGCCTGTTTGTGCAGCAGAGTGTCGCCATCAGGATGCTGGGGCATAAGAAAGCCACACATACCGCAGGGTGAGCGCTCCCTACTGGTCCCAGTCACACGTCTTGCAGGAGCAGCAGCAACCTGAGCTTTTCCGGGGGGAATCTCCCATCCGGGTGCCGGCTAGGCTCACACCTGCTGGGCTGCCGTGGGTGAGCCCAGTCGAGAGTCGCAGGGTGAGATCTAGTCACCGGGGAGAAACGATACAAGCGAAGGATTACTCGGCTCCCAGCACTTGAAAAGGCCGACAAATGACTCGTTCCCGCCGGAGCTGAATGTACCTGCATGTGTCGTGTCGTCTACTTCCCCCGCCCCACTGTGTTTGCTGTATTGTCTTTGAAGCCGGCCCCCGAGACGAGACGGGCTGTTCCTGTGCCCCAATTAACACTTTACAGGTGCCATTCCCCGGCATTGTGGCCATTGTCGGTGGTAACACGCGATAAGATAAGGTGGAGGAGAGCGGGGCATGCCCAGCGCCAGACATTCAAGGAGGGGGCTGTGCGAGGTGAGGTGAGGTGCGACACGCCGGAGCCCCGACGCTGCTAATGCGGAGGACTTGTTGAACTGGCATTGAAAGGACGTGTGCGCACGGAGCGAGCCTTCCCTGCGGCGGAGCGTGGAAACTTTCTCCCCGCGCTGCAGGAGTTGTGTGCGCTGCAGCTGTGCCGAGAGAACAGCACAGAAGGCAGCAGGCTCTGGAGAGCGGGTAAGAGACAAACCTTGTGGGCAGGCGAGCAGGCCCGTTTTTTGGAAATTGCTGAAAAGGCTCCGGTGTTTGGTTTGTGGCAGGCGCATGACGCGAGCTTGCGTAGCGATCTGCCGGTCTGGTGTTATGCAAATGAGGCCGAATTGCGTCCCGGGACATGCTGCGAATGCGCATTGGTGACTGCAGATGTGTAGGAAACGGCGCGCTCGTTTTCTCGTTTTGCCCACCCTTTTGAGTGTTAGTGTGGCGTGTGAGTGTGCGAAAGAGTGGGCCCAGCAGGAGGCGGTGGTGTGCGGGGCGAGGAGCTGGCCTAGGCTGCGCGCTTTGTGCTGTGGGTGCGGGCCGCTTGCAGGGGCTTGTACAGCTCATACTTACCTGGCAGGGGAGATACCTTGATCAAGAAGGAGGTTCACCCAGAGCGAGGCTCGGCTATTGCACTCCGGCTGTGCTGACCCCTGCGAATTCCCCAAATGTGGGAATCTCGACTGCATAATTTCTGGTAGTGGGGGACTGCGTTCGCGCTCTCCCCTGATGTGCTTGGTCCAATATCAGATACGGAAGAGTTATGAAACCACGAGCTGCGATCGGATCCCAGTTCGAAAGGAGTCGATGCCACTGCTGGTTCCCGGTTTCTTTTAGTTAGAGGTCCGGAGAAGCATTTCAAGCTGGTTACGCTACTCCTTCAGGACATTCATTCCCTTTTCAAAGTCAGTCATTTTGCTGTAGTCTGCATTATTTAGGCTGATTATCGAGGTTAGCCTTTATTTGGTCATGGGAGCCTCGGTACTGTATGCTAATTCTCAAGACAGTTTCACCCGTTTTCTGATTGCTAGGTTCTGTACCAGTGCAGACATATCAAACAGTGAATGGCTGTACCTCTGTTGTATCCGTGCCCAATGAATGAAATCAGTAATAAATGAATATATGTATAGTTATACGAAAAACAAGTGGTTTATCGACTCATCTTCATTTGCAGATTTAGAGGCAGCTTCGATATTCGTTTTACAAATGGGTTTTTTTTTATATGGGTCAAACACATGCCATAGCAACAAAACATCTCTAGAGATGAGGCTATAGATCACCTTTCCATCCTCCAGGTTTTCCTCCCAAAACCTACGGTACCAACGGCGACCCCTGCTGGCCGAGAGAGCAAAAGCTTGCAGCACCTGGTATTCCCAGGTAATCTCCCATCAAAGTACTAACCAGGCCCAACCCTGCTTAGCTTCCAAGATCAGAGGACATCAGGAACATTCAGGGTGGTGTGGCCACAAGCGAAAGCCATGGCGCCTGACTCGTTACTTGAAGCTGTGTGTGGCTGGGGCTCCGCGCCCCCCGAGCGGGACTGAAGGATCGTTCGTGTGCAGCTCTTTGGAAAGGAGCTTCTTTCCAAATCGCATTGTGTACCTGGATGTTTGCGAATGTGCTCCCTTGTGTTGACTTGTCCCGCACTGGAGGAGAACAAACAAACTGCTCGGAGGAGCACAAGGCAAGTCTTCACAAGACAAAAACCTCCAATGCACAGCACTCAAAACATTTCTGGGCTGTCGCGTGTTTATTTCAGCACATAAAGCACACCAGTCCAACACGTCGGCCGGGCACGCGGCACCTCCGCCCTCTTGTGGCCTTGCGGCGTCAGAGCAAGAGGCTCCTTCTTGCTGCCTTTCCGCTGTGTTGCAGAGCCCTGAGAGGGAACCTGGAGCGCACACTTTGTGGGGGCGGGAGACCGCGTTCACGCTCTGCCCCCGATCTCTTGCGCGAGTGCTAAATCTCACGGCGCCAGCCAGCGGCCAGGAGACAAGTGCAATATCGCGGGACAGGGGGGCCTCGTCATTGATTGTTACATATGAGACGGGGATTAGGAGGAGACCCCGACTGATTGGTAAAGGGGAACACTAACACCAGAGTGACACCCGCGGCGTCTCATTTTGAGAGACGCCCTGGGATTTCTTAATGGCCAAGGAGGATCGGGACCTCGGTTTTACGCCTCCCCCGAAGGACGGCGCCTGTTTGTGCAGCAGAGTGTCGCCATCAGGATGCTGGGGCATAAGAAAGCCACACATACCGCAGGGTGAGCGCTCCCTACTGGTCCCAGTCACACGTCTTGCAGGAGCAGCAGCAACCTGAGCTTTTCCGGGGGGAATCTCCCATCCGGGTGCCGGCTAGGCTCACACCTGCTGGGCTGCCGTGGGTGAGCCCAGTCGAGAGTCGCAGGGTGAGATCTAGTCACCGGGGAGAAACGATACAAGCGAAGGATTACTCGGCTCCCAGCACTTGAAAAGGCCGACAAATGACTCGTTCCCGCCGGAGCTGAATGTACCTGCATGTGTCGTGTCGTCTACTTCCCCCGCCCCACTGTGTTTGCTGTATTGTCTTTGAAGCCGGCCCCCGAGACGAGACGGGCTGTTCCTGTGCCCCAATTAACACTTTACAGGTGCCATTCCCCGGCATTGTGGCCATTGTCGGTGGTCACACGCGATAAGATAAGGTGGAGGAGAGCGGGGCATGCCCAGCGCCAGACATTCAAGGAGGGGGCTGTGCGAGGTGAGGTGAGGTGCGACACGCCGGAGCCCCGACGCTGCTAATGTGGAGCACTTGTTGAACTGGCATTGAAAGGACGTGTGCGCACGGAGCGAGCCTTCCCTGCGGCGGAGCGTGGAAACTTTCTCCCCGCGCTGCAGGAGTTGTGTGCGCTGCAGCTGTGCCGAGAGAACAGCACAGAAGGCAGCAGGCTCTGGAGAGCGGGTAAGAGACAAACCTTGTGGGCAGGCGAGCAGGCCCGTTTTTTGGAAATTGCTGAAAAGGCTCCGGTGTTTGTTTGGTTTGTGGCAGGCGCACGACGCGAGCTTGCGTAGCGATCTGCCGGTCTGGTGTTATGCAAATGAGGCCGAATTGCGTCCCGGGACATGCTGCGAATGCGCATTGGCGACTGCAGATGTGTAGGAAACGGCGCGCTCGTTTTCTCGTTTTGCCCACCCTTTTGAGTGTTAGTGTGGCGTGTGAGTGTGCGAAAGAGTGGGCCCAGCAGGAGGCGGTGGTGTGCGGGGCGAGGAGCTGGCCTAGGCTGCGCGCTTTGTGCTGTGGGTGCGGGCCGCTTGCAGGGGCTTGTACAGCTCATACTTACCTGGCAGGGGAGATACCTTGATCAAGAAGGAGGCAGGGGAGATACCTTGATCAGCCTGTAGGTGGAGTTGTTGGATTGTTTTCTTGTTTTGTGGAAGCAGTGTTTGTTTTGCAGTTTACGAAATGGCAACTTTTGGATCCCGCAAGAATGCTGTGCGTTTTGAGCTTTTGGATGACCTCTTCATGGATCGTATGCAGTTCAGCAGAAAAGTGTTGCAGAAGGAACTTGGCTTTGAACCTCGGCACTTGGATTTCATCTTCGCTCTCCCAGGTCAGAAAGCGTTTGAGGTTGTATTTGCTACCTATCCTCTGTTTGAACAATGTGTGGATGTGTTTGAGGCAAAAAGAGGGAAAGTTCCTGCTCTTGAGAAGATCAACTTGCAGCCTTTGACACAGAGAGAGAGGAAAACCGTGCATGTTGTTATGTTCTCGGAACTGGCAAAGACGGAGGACATTCACACCTGGCTTAACCAGTACTGCACCGTCCACCATGGAACTGAGGTTAGAGATGTTGACGGTATAAAAACAGGAGCAAGGAAATTCGAGGTTCGCTTGCTACCGGACAATGTAAATGGAGGCTTAAGGCACCTGCCCTCTACAATCCGGCTGGGCGCCTGCAATGGCTATGTTTTTTATGTGGGACAACCAAAGGTGTGTCGGCGCTGTGGTGCTGTGGGACACCTGGCATCGTCCTGCACTGTGAAATGCTGCAAGACCTGTGGCAAACAGGGACATTTAGCCTCTGACTGTTCAATGCTGCCAAAGTGCAATTTATGTGGCTCGGAAGGACACGTTTTTAAGAACTGCCCTCACGCCTACGCTAATAAACTCAAAATGAGAAAGGATGAGGCAGTGCTTGTTTCAGCCAAACCGGCCCGAAAAGCCAAAGCAAACAACAAGTCAAACAAAGAACCCTTGTTGGACAAAGACTCTCAGCCTCCAGCCAGGATCAGTCCTGCTGTGGCTCCGGGGCCGGTGGAAGAGAGATCCACTACGCCCCCACAACCGCAGACCGCACCAGACAAGCACGAGGGTTTGAAAACCCCCGAGAACAGCGAGGACCCCCCCCCCACTCCTGCCCCTCAGAACGAGGGCCAGTGTGGGGCCCCCCGGTGGAGCGGGTCCAGCGAGGATACCCAGGATTCAGCGGAGCTGCTTTTCCCAGACTCTGCAAGTGCTACAGACGCCCTCCTCTCCTCCATCCAGTCCATCACGGAGGATCTGCAGCAGCTGGTGGGTGAGGGGGAAGAGGAGACTGGTGCATCGGCTGCACCCCTTTCCCCTCAGTGCTCCCAGGAGCTGGACGTGAGGAAAAGGAAAAATGACTCTGTTTTCTCCCCGAGCGAGGAGGAAGGAGAGCATGGTGATGGGGACAGCTGGAACCCCTCCACCCCTCCCTCTACCCCCTTCCTTGAAACGGACTCCGTGAACGCTTTTACTGCTGCCACCCTGATGAAGGCTCTTTCAGAGGATGGCTGGCAGGAAATTGGTAAGAAGAAAAAGAAAAAGAAGAAGGTAATAGGTGAGACAGAAGAGAAATGTGTTTTGTAAAGCCTGGTTCCACTTTCTTATGTAATATGGCTCTAAACATAATTTCTCTTAACACCAGAGGTATCAATGACAGAGTTAAATGTCAGTCTGTCTTTGATTACCTCCAGCAGAGAGAGGGAGATGTGTTGATGTTGCAGGAGTGTGCTTTAGCCTATCAAGAGAGGTATAAAAGCTTTGAAGATAGGTGGGATAAAGGGCTTTCTGTTTGGTCAGGGGACAATAACAACAGAGCCTCTGGCGTGGCCATTCTTTTCAAAGGATGGGCTTTCAAATTGAAAAGTATTCAGAGGGTCATAGATGGCAGGTTGCTGTGTGTGGATGTGGAATGGGGGACCGTTAACCTGCGGCTAATCAATGTGTATTGTCCTACTGACGTGGGAGGAAGGGTGGAGCTACTCAAGGCACTCTCTCCCCTATTATTATGTAGCACAGACGTGATAGTGGGAGGGGATTTTAATTGTATCTTAGAGCACACAGACAGGCAGTCTAGCTCTCTGATAAAATTGGATTCCAGCTCACTGGCCCTGCAAAACTTAGTTCAAGACTTTAAACTCTCAGACACATATAGATGTATATATCCCACAACAGCAGGATATACATGGTCAGGGAGGAATAGCAGCTCCAGAATTGACTATTGCTTTGTCTCAGCGAGAGTGAAAGTTGTTGGGGTCACTCTTCAGCCTGTCTTCTTCTCAGATCATCAGGCTTTAGGGTGTAGAGTGGAACTCCAGGGCGGGACTGTCTTTGGCCCAGGCCTCTGGAAACTCAACACAAAGCTGCTAGAGAACGAGGGGGTAGTATCCCGCTACAAGGAGAAACTATCACAGTGGCTGTCCTTGCAGTGTCTGTACGGGTCAGTAGGAGAGTGGTGGGAGGAGGTGAAGGTGAGGACAAAGGCCTTTTTCATGGCTGAGGGAAGGAAGGCTGCTGCCAGACGGAGAGGAGTGCTAGCCAGGAAACAGAGGCAGCTGCAGCGCCTCTACACGATGCTGCACAGTGGCTTCGATGTGCTCGAGGATATCACCCTTTTAAAAAAGGACATCCGGAGCATAGCCGAAGAAAGTAGTCGAGGAGTGCTGTTAAGAAGCAGAGTGCAGTTCTTAGAAGAAAATGAGAAGTGCACTCGCTTCTTTTTCAGGAAAGTGGTAGGCTCCAAGTCTGTCATGGAAAGTGTAGTTGATGAGGAGGGACGAGAGAGAACAGAGCCGAGTGCTATCCTCTCCTGCACCGAGGCCTTCTACTCAAGACTGTACAGCTCTACAGAGGTAAAGGATGAAGAAATTCTTTTTTTCACCTCAAAGCTAGAAAACGTTTTGAGTGAAGAAGATAGGGAAGTACTAGAGAGGGATTTGACAGTAGAAGAGCTGAGACAGGCTATGGAGAGCTTACAGAAGGGAAAAACTCCGGGTGCTGACGGGCTCCCTAAAGAATTTTATTCCACCTTTTGGGACCTGCTTCAGGATCCGCTACTGCTCCTATTCGAGGAAAGCTATAAGACAGAATTGCTGCCTGACTCCTTAAGAGAAGGCACTATCTCTCTCTTGTTTAAGAAAGGAGCAAAGAATGACATAAAGAACTGGAGACCCCTCAGCCTGTTAGGCGTGGACACTAAGATCCTGTCCAAAGCCCTTTTCCTGCGCCTACAAAATGTAGTGGCCTCACTGGTAGGGAAAGAACAGACTTGTGGGATAGCAGGACGCCTGATGAGCGACAACCTGGCCTTGTTGAGGGATGTCTGTCTGTACTCGGAGGATCGCTCCCTCCCTCTGTGCATTTTAGGTGTAGACCTAGAAAAGGCCTTTGACCGCCTAAACCGGCAGTACTTAACATCGGTACTTGAGCACATGAAGTTTGGCCCCATCATGAGAAAGTGGATTAACCTGCTGTACACAGGTAGCAACAGCAGAGTAATGGTTAATGGCAATAGATCACGCCCCTTTGAAGTCTGTTCAGGGGTGAGGCAGGGCTGCCCATTATCCCCCTTGTTATTTGTTTTGGCTATGGAGCCCTTAGCCTGTGCCTTGCGCCAGGATCAGGCCATTAATGGGATACCAGTGCCTGGAAGTGGGGGAGGAGAGGTAAAGACGTCTCTATACATGGATGACGTCACCCTGCTCCTCTCTGACAATGCCTCAATTAGCAGAGCTCTGCAGTGCTGTGATCGTTTCTCTTTGGCTTCCTCTGCAAAAATTAACAAATCTAAGAGTGAGATTTTTTATCAGAACTGGAGGGAGCCAAAAGAAGGACATGATCTCAGGCTGCAAGAGAAGAGAATTAAGGTCCTGGGGGTGTATTTTGGAGAAGAGATGGGAACAGTAAATTGGCAGAACAAATTGCCAATCTTAAACAAAAAACTGATGCAATGGAAGGACCGAGACCTCACCATGACAGGGAAGGTGCTGGTCATCAAAGCTGAGCTCTTGCCTATCTTGAATTTTCTGGCTTCTACCTTCCCAATCCCACACCGTGTTGCGGCGGTACTGAGGAGATTGATGTTTCAATTTCTATGGGGTGGGAAGCAGGAAAGACTCAGAAGGGAAATAATGTACAGGCCGCTACCCTCAGGGGGGAAGTCTGTCCCAGATATTGCTACGAAGCTGCTGTGCATTTTCCTGGCCTCTGTGCTGAGAGGCTTTGCAACAGCACCTGCAGCGCGTACCTGGACTTATTTTTCCAGGCTCTGGATAGGTAGGGAGGTGTTCAGAGTGTGGGGTGTCAGACCCAAGCTGGATGTCCCACTCTCTGACACATGCCCTGCAATTTATGGGACAGTTAAAAGTTTTCTAAGATCTCACCCAATTGGCCATATTCCCCTCCGAGATGTCAGCGTCCAAAAACTGGAAGATTTCGTTGCACCCCAGAACAATAGGCAGACCCCTGTGGGCATTTTAACATCAGCCCAAACAAGGAAGGTGTGGAAACACACATCCTCTAAGTTTCTGTGCAACATTCACAGAGATTTAGCCTGGAGTGTCGTCCACCAGTGCTTACCGGTACGAACTTTCTTGTACCGTAGGGGCCTCACCCCCAGCCCACGCTGCGTTAGGGTGGGCTGCGGCGAGGAGGAGACTGTGACCCATCTCCTGTGGTCCTGCTTTTTTGCTAAGGCCTTCTGGGCACAGTTTGAAGATTGGTTGCAAGCTCTCTCGCCCCAATTTACCCTGACCGCTGCTTTCGTCATATACGGCATCTCTCCTGTCAAACTTCCTCCTGACGTGTTTGACAGGATCTGGGCCGTGGTGAACAGTGGGAAAGACGCCCTGTGGAGAGTGAGGAACATGGGGCTGTTCAAAGGCATCGAGGTCCCAGTCAAGGCAGCAGGTAGCCTGGCCCTGTTCATCACCCGAGAGAACTATTACCTCAGAGATCTGTGGAGAGAAGGGAGGGAGGAAGCAGAAAATCTGTGGGAAATAGAGAGCATAGGTCAATATCTCAAGAAACTGTGAAAAACATTATCATGTTTAAGTAAAGAATGTGATTTGCACCAGAAAAAAAGAAATTGTTGCTATGTAACTGGTACCGTGTCCAAATGTAATGAGATGTGATCATATATACTGTTTTAAGTATGTATATTAATGTAAAGCTTTCTAAATTGTGATGTCCTGTACTTTTTTGTGAAAAGAAAATAAAGTTCTTAAAAATCGGTTCACCCAGAGCGAGGCTCGGTCATTGCACTCCGGCTGTGCTGACCCCTGCGAATTCCCCAAATGTGGGAATCTCGACTGCATAATTTCTGGTAGTGGGGGACTGCGTTCGCGCTCTCCCCTGATGTGCTTGGTCCAATATCAGATACGGAAGAGTTATGACACCACGAGCTGCGATAGGATCCCAGTTCGAAAGGAGTCGATGCCACTGCTGGTTCCCGGTTTCTTTTAGTTAGAGATCCGGAGAAGCATTTCAAGCTGGTTACGCTACTCCTTCCGGACATTCATTCCCTTTTCAAAGTCAGTCATTTTGCTGTAGTCTGCATTATTTAGGCTGATTATCGAGGTTAGCCTTTATTTGGTCATGGGAGCCTCGGTACTGTATGCTAATTCTCAAGACAGTTTCACCCGTTTTCTGATTGCTAGGTTCTGTACCAGTGCAGACATGTCAAACAGTGAATGGCTGTACCTCTATTGTATCCGTGCCCAATGAATGAAATCAGTAATAAATGAATATATGTATAGTTATACAAAAAACAAGTGGTTTATCGACTCATCTTCATTTGCAGATTTAGAGGAAGCTTCGATATTCGTTTTACAAATGGGTTTTTTTTTTATATGGGTCAAACACATGCCATAGCAACAAAACATCTCTAGAGATGAGGCTATAGATCACCTTTCCATCCTCCAGGTTTTCCTCCCAAAACCTACGGTACCAACGGCGACCCCTGCTGGCCGAGAGAGCAAAAGCTTGCAGCACCTGGTATTCCCAGGTAATCTCCCATCCAAGTACTAACCAGGCCCAACCCTGCTTAGCTTCCAAGATCAGAGGACATCAGGAACATTCAGGGTGGTGTGGCCACAAGCGAAAGCCATGGCGCCTGACTCGTTACTTGAAGCTGTGTGTGGCTGGGGCTCCGCGCCCCCCGAGCGGGACTGAAGGATCGTTCGTGTGCAGCTCTTTGGAAAGGAGCTTCTTTCCAAATCGCATTGTGTACCTGGATGTTTGCGAATGTGCTCCCTTGTGTTGACTTGTCCCGCACTGGAGGAGAACAAACAAACTGCTCGGAGGAGCACAAGGCAAGTCTTCACAAGACAAAAACCTCCAATGCACAGCACTCAAAACATTTCTGGGCTGTCGCGTGTTTATTTCAGCACATAAAGCACACCAGTCCAACACGTCGGCCGGGCACGCGGCACCTCCGCCCTCTTGTGGCCTTGCGGCGTCAGAGCAAGAGGCTCCTTCTTGCTGCCTTTCCGCTGTGTTGCAGAGCCCTGAGAGGGAACCTGGAGCGCACACTTTGTGGGGGCGGGAGACCGCGTTCACGCTCTGCCCCCGATCTCTTGCGCGAGTGCTAAATCTCACGGCGCCAGCCAGCGGCCAGGAGACAAGTGCAATATCGCGGGACAGGGGGGCCTCGTCATTGATTGTTACATATGAGACGGGGATTAGGAGGAGACCCCGACTGATTGGTAAAGGGGAACACTAACACCAGAGTGACACCCGCGGCGTCTCATTTTGAGAGACGCCCTGGGATTTCTTAATGGCCAAGGAGGATCGGGACCTCGGTTTTACGCCTCCCCCGAAGGACGGCGCCTGTTTGTGCAGCAGAGTGTCGCCATCAGGATGCTGGGGCATAAGAAAGCCACACATACCGCAGGGTGAGCGCTCCCTACTGGTCCCAGTCACACGTCTTGCAGGAGCAGCAGCAACCTGAGCTTTTCCGGGGGGAATCTCCCATCCGGGTGCCGGCTAGGCTCACACCTGCTGGGCTGCCGTGGGTGAGCCCAGTCGAGAGTCGCAGGGTGAGATCTAGTCACCGGGGAGAAACGATACAAGCGAAGGATTACTCGGCTCCCAGCACTTGAAAAGGCCGACAAATGACTCGTTCCCGCCGGAGCTGAATGTACCTGCATGTGTCGTGTCGTCTACTTCCCCCGCCCCACTGTGTTTGCTGTATTGTCTTTGAAGCCGGCCCCCGAGACGAGACGGGCTGTTCCTGTGCCCCAATTAACACTTTACAGGTGCCATTCCCCGGCATTGTGGCCATTGTCGGTGGTAACACGCGATAAGATAAGGTGGAGGAGAGCGGGGCATGCCCAGCGCCAGACATTCAAGGAGGGGGCTGTGCGAGGTGAGGTGAGGTGCGACACGCCGGAGCCCCGACGCTGCTAATGCGGAGGACTTGTTGAACTGGCATTGAAAGGACGTGTGCGCACGGAGCGAGCCTTCCCTGCGGCGGAGCGTGGAAACTTTCTCCCCGCGCTGCAGGAGTTGTGTGCGCTGCAGCTGTGCCGAGAGAACAGCACAGAAGGCAGCAGGCTCTGGAGAGCGGGTAAGAGACAAACCTTGTGGGCAGGCGAGCAGGCCCGTTTTTTGGAAATTGCTGAAAAGGCTCCGGTGTTTGGTTTGTGGCAGGCGCACGACGCGAGCTTGCGTAGCGATCTGCCGGTCTGGTGTTATGCAAATGAGGCCGAATTGCGTCCCGGGACATGCTGCGAATGCGCATTGGTGACTGCAGATGTGTAGGAAACGGCGCGCTCGTTTTCTCGTTTTGCCCACCCTTTTGAGTGTTAGTGTGGCGTGTGAGTGTGCGAAAGAGTGGGCCCAGCAGGAGGCGGTGGTGTGCGGGGCGAGGAGCTGGCCTAGGCTGCGCGCTTTGTGCTGTGGGTGCGGGCCGCTTGCAGGGGCTTGTACAGCTCATACTTACCTGGCAGGGGAGATACCTTGATCAAGAAGGAGGTTCACCCAGAGCGAGGCTCGGCTATTGCACTCCGGCTGTGCTGACCCCTGCGAATTCCCCAAATGTGGGAATCTCGACTGCATAATTTCTGGTAGTGGGGGACTGCGTTCGCGCTCTCCCCTGATGTGCTTGGTCCAATATCAGATACGGAAGAGTTATGAAACCACGAGCTGCGATCGGATCCCAGTTCGAAAGGAGTCGATGCCACTGCTGGTTCCCGGTTTCTTTTAGTTAGAGGTCCGGAGAAGCATTTCAAGCTGGTTACGCTACTCCTTCAGGACATTCATTCCCTTTTCAAAGTCAGTCATTTTGCTGTAGTCTGCATTATTTAGGCTGATTATCGAGGTTAGCCTTTATTTGGTCATGGGAGCCTCGGTACTGTATGCTAATTCTCAAGACAGTTTCACCCGTTTTCTGATTGCTAGGTTCTGTACCAGTGCAGACATATCAAACAGTGAATGGCTGTACCTCTGTTGTATCCGTGCCCAATGAATGAAATCAGTAATAAATGAATATATGTATAGTTATACGAAAAACAAGTGGTTTATCGACTCATCTTCATTTGCAGATTTAGAGGCAGCTTCGATATTCGTTTTACAAATGGGTTTTTTTTTATATGGGTCAAACACATGCCATAGCAACAAAACATCTCTAGAGATGAGGCTATAGATCACCTTTCCATCCTCCAGGTTTTCCTCCCAAAACCTACGGTACCAACGGCGACCCCTGCTGGCCGAGAGAGCAAAAGCTTGCAGCACCTGGTATTCCCAGGTAATCTCCCATCAAAGTACTAACCAGGCCCAACCCTGCTTAGCTTCCAAGATCAGAGGACATCAGGAACATTCAGGGTGGTGTGGCCACAAGCGAAAGCCATGGCGCCTGACTCGTTACTTGAAGCTGTGTGTGGCTGGGGCTCCGCGCCCCCCGAGCGGGACTGAAGGATCGTTCGTGTGCAGCTCTTTGGAAAGGAGCTTCTTTCCAAATCGCATTGTGTACCTGGATGTTTGCGAATGTGCTCCCTTGTGTTGACTTGTCCCGCACTGGAGGAGAACAAACAAACTGCTCGGAGGAGCACAAGGCAAGTCTTCACAAGACAAAAACCTCCAATGCACAGCACTCAAAACATTTCTGGGCTGTCGCGTGTTTATTTCAGCACATAAAGCACACCAGTCCAACACGTCGGCCGGGCACGCGGCACCTCCGCCCTCTTGTGGCCTTGCGGCGTCAGAGCAAGAGGCTCCTTCTTGCTGCCTTTCCGCTGTGTTGCAGAGCCCTGAGAGGGAACCTGGAGCGCACACTTTGTGGGGGCGGGAGACCGCGTTCACGCTCTGCCCCCGATCTCTTGCGCGAGTGCTAAATCTCACGGCGCCAGCCAGCGGCCAGGAGACAAGTGCAATATCGCGGGACAGGGGGGCCTCGTCATTGATTGTTACATATGAGACGGGGATTAGGAGGAGACCCCGACTGATTGGTAAAGGGGAACACTAACACCAGAGTGACACCCGCGGCGTCTCATTTTGAGAGACGCCCTGGGATTTCTTAATGGCCAAGGAGGATCGGGACCTCGGTTTTACGCCTCCCCCGAAGGACGGCGCCTGTTTGTGCAGCAGAGTGTCGCCATCAGGATGCTGGGGCATAAGAAAGCCACACATACCGCAGGGTGAGCGCTCCCTACTGGTCCCAGTCACACGTCTTGCAGGAGCAGCAGCAACCTGAGCTTTTCCGGGGGGAATCTCCCATCCGGGTGCCGGCTAGGCTCACACCTGCTGGGCTGCCGTGGGTGAGCCCAGTCGAGAGTCGCAGGGTGAGATCTAGTCACCGGGGAGAAACGATACAAGCGAAGGATTACTCGGCTCCCAGCACTTGAAAAGGCCGACAAATGACTCGTTCCCGCCGGAGCTGAATGTACCTGCATGTGTCGTGTCGTCTACTTCCCCCGCCCCACTGTGTTTGCTGTATTGTCTTTGAAGCCGGCCCCCGAGACGAGACGGGCTGTTCCTGTGCCCCAATTAACACTTTACAGGTGCCATTCCCCGGCATTGTGGCCATTGTCGGTGGTCACACGCGATAAGATAAGGTGGAGGAGAGCGGGGCATGCCCAGCGCCAGACATTCAAGGAGGGGGCTGTGCGAGGTGAGGTGAGGTGCGACACGCCGGAGCCCCGACGCTGCTAATGTGGAGCACTTGTTGAACTGGCATTGAAAGGACGTGTGCGCACGGAGCGAGCCTTCCCTGCGGCGGAGCGTGGAAACTTTCTCCCCGCGCTGCAGGAGTTGTGTGCGCTGCAGCTGTGCCGAGAGAACAGCACAGAAGGCAGCAGGCTCTGGAGAGCGGGTAAGAGACAAACCTTGTGGGCAGGCGAGCAGGCCCGTTTTTTGGAAATTGCTGAAAAGGCTCCGGTGTTTGTTTGGTTTGTGGCAGGCGCACGACGCGAGCTTGCGTAGCGATCTGCCGGTCTGGTGTTATGCAAATGAGGCCGAATTGCGTCCCGGGACATGCTGCGAATGCGCATTGGCGACTGCAGATGTGTAGGAAACGGCGCGCTCGTTTTCTCGTTTTGCCCACCCTTTTGAGTGTTAGTGTGGCGTGTGAGTGTGCGAAAGAGTGGGCCCAGCAGGAGGCGGTGGTGTGCGGGGCGAGGAGCTGGCCTAGGCTGCGCGCTTTGTGCTGTGGGTGCGGGCCGCTTGCAGGGGCTTGTACAGCTCATACTTACCTGGCAGGGGAGATACCTTGATCAAGAAGGAGGCAGGGGAGATACCTTGATCAGCCTGTAGGTGGAGTTGTTGGATTGTTTTCTTGTTTTGTGGAAGCAGTGTTTGTTTTGCAGTTTACGAAATGGCAACTTTTGGATCCCGCAAGAATGCTGTGCGTTTTGAGCTTTTGGATGACCTCTTCATGGATCGTATGCAGTTCAGCAGAAAAGTGTTGCAGAAGGAACTTGGCTTTGAACCTCGGCACTTGGATTTCATCTTCGCTCTCCCAGGTCAGAAAGCGTTTGAGGTTGTATTTGCTACCTATCCTCTGTTTGAACAATGTGTGGATGTGTTTGAGGCAAAAAGAGGGAAAGTTCCTGCTCTTGAGAAGATCAACTTGCAGCCTTTGACACAGAGAGAGAGGAAAACCGTGCATGTTGTTATGTTCTCGGAACTGGCAAAGACGGAGGACATTCACACCTGGCTTAACCAGTACTGCACCGTCCACCATGGAACTGAGGTTAGAGATGTTGACGGTATAAAAACAGGAGCAAGGAAATTCGAGGTTCGCTTGCTACCGGACAATGTAAATGGAGGCTTAAGGCACCTGCCCTCTACAATCCGGCTGGGCGCCTGCAATGGCTATGTTTTTTATGTGGGACAACCAAAGGTGTGTCGGCGCTGTGGTGCTGTGGGACACCTGGCATCGTCCTGCACTGTGAAATGCTGCAAGACCTGTGGCAAACAGGGACATTTAGCCTCTGACTGTTCAATGCTGCCAAAGTGCAATTTATGTGGCTCGGAAGGACACGTTTTTAAGAACTGCCCTCACGCCTACGCCAATAAACTCAAAATGAGAAAGGATGAGGCAGTGCTTGTTTCAGCCAAACCGGCCCGAAAAGCCAAAGCAAACAACAAGTCAAACAAAGAACCCTTGTTGGACAAAGACTCTCAGCCTCCAGCCAGGATCAGTCCTGCTGTGGCTCCGGGGCCGGTGGAAGAGAGATCCACTACGCCCCCACAACCGCAGACCGCACCAGACAAGCACGAGGGTTTGAAAACCCCCGAGAACAGCGAGGACCCCCCCCCCACTCCTGCCCCTCAGAACGAGGGCCAGTGTGGGGCCCCCCGGTGGAGCGGGTCCAGCGAGGATACCCAGGATTCAGCGGAGCTGCTTTTCCCAGACTCTGCAAGTGCTACAGACGCCCTCCTCTCCTCCATCCAGTCCATCACGGAGGATCTGCAGCAGCTGGTGGGTGAGGGGGAAGAGGAGACTGGTGCATCGGCTGCACCCCTTTCCCCTCAGTGCTCCCAGGAGCTGGACGTGAGGAAAAGGAAAAATGACTCTGTTTTCTCCCCGAGCGAGGAGGAAGGAGAGCATGGTGATGGGGACAGCTGGAACCCCTCCACCCCTCCCTCTACCCCCTTCCTTGAAACGGACTCCGTGAACGCTTTTACTGCTGCCACCCTGATGAAGGCTCTTTCAGAGGATGGCTGGCAGGAAATTGGTAAGAAGAAAAAGAAAAAGAAGAAGGTAATAGGTGAGACAGAAGAGAAATGTGTTTTGTAAAGCCTGGTTCCACTTTCTTATGTAATATGGCTCTAAACATAATTTCTCTTAACACCAGAGGTATCAATGACAGAGTTAAATGTCAGTCTGTCTTTGATTACCTCCAGCAGAGAGAGGGAGATGTGTTGATGTTGCAGGAGTGTGCTTTAGCCTATCAAGAGAGGTATAAAAGCTTTGAAGATAGGTGGGATAAAGGGCTTTCTGTTTGGTCAGGGGACAATAACAACAGAGCCTCTGGCGTGGCCATTCTTTTCAAAGGATGGGCTTTCAAATTGAAAAGTATTCAGAGGGTCATAGATGGCAGGTTGCTGTGTGTGGATGTGGAATGGGGGACCGTTAACCTGCGGCTAATCAATGTGTATTGTCCTACTGACGTGGGAGGAAGGGTGGAGCTACTCAAGGCACTCTCTCCCCTATTGTTATGTAGCACAGACGTGATAGTGGGAGGGGATTTTAATTGTATCTTAGAGCACACAGACAGGCAGTCTAGCTCTCTGATAAAATTGGATTCCAGCTCACTGGCCCTGCAAAACTTAGTTCAAGACTTTAAACTCTCAGACACATATAGATGTATATATCCCACAACAGCAGGATATACATGGTCAGGGAGGAATAGCAGCTCCAGAATTGACTATTGCTTTGTCTCAGCGAGAGTGAAAGTTGTTGGGGTCACTCTTCAGCCTGTCTTCTTCTCAGATCATCAGGCTTTAGGGTGTAGAGTGGAACTCCAGGGCGGGACTGTCTTTGGCCCAGGCCTCTGGAAACTCAACACAAAGCTGCTAGAGAACGAGGGGGTAGTATCCCGCTACAAGGAGAAACTATCACAGTGGCTGTCCTTGCAGTGTCTGTACGGGTCAGTAGGAGAGTGGTGGGAGGAGGTGAAGGTGAGGACAAAGGCCTTTTTCATGGCTGAGGGAAGGAAGGCTGCTGCCAGACGGAGAGGAGTGCTAGCCAGGAAACAGAGGCAGCTGCAGCGCCTCTACACGATGCTGCACAGTGGCTTCGATGTGCTCGAGGATATCACCCTTTTAAAAAAGGACATCCGGAGCATAGCCGAAGAAAGTAGTCGAGGAGTGCTGTTAAGAAGCAGAGTGCAGTTCTTAGAAGAAAATGAGAAGTGCACTCGCTTCTTTTTCAGGAAAGTGGTAGGCTCCAAGTCTGTCATGGAAAGTGTAGTTGATGAGGAGGGACGAGAGAGAACAGAGCCGAGTGCTATCCTCTCCTGCACCGAGGCCTTCTACTCAAGACTGTACAGCTCTACAGAGGTAAAGGATGAAGAAATTCTTTTTTTCACCTCAAAGCTAGAAAACGTTTTGAGTGAAGAAGATAGGGAAGTACTAGAGAGGGATTTGACAGTAGAAGAGCTGAGACAGGCTATGGAGAGCTTACAGAAGGGAAAAACTCCGGGTGCTGACGGGCTCCCTAAAGAATTTTATTGCACCTTTTGGGACCTGCTTCAGGATCCGCTACTGCTCCTATTCGAGGAAAGCTATAAGACAGAATTGCTGCCTGACTCCTTAAGAGAAGGCACTATCTCTCTCTTGTTTAAGAAAGGAGCAAAGAATGACATAAAGAACTGGAGACCCCTCAGCCTGTTAGGCGTGGACACTAAGATCCTGTCCAAAGCCCTTTTCCTGCGCCTACAAAATGTAGTGGCCTCACTGGTAGGGAAAGAACAGACTTGTGGGATAGCAGGACGCCTGATGAGCGACAACCTGGCCTTGTTGAGGGATGTCTGTCTGTACTCGGAGGATCGCTCCCTCCCTCTGTGCATTTTAGGTGTAGACCTAGAAAAGGCCTTTGACCGCCTAAACCGGCAGTACTTAACATCGGTACTTGAGCACATGAAGTTTGGCCCCATCATGAGAAAGTGGATTAACCTGCTGTACACAGGTAGCAACAGCAGAGTAATGGTTAATGGCAATAGATCACGCCCCTTTGAAGTCTGTTCAGGGGTGAGGCAGGGCTGCCCATTATCCCCCTTGTTATTTGTTTTGGCTATGGAGCCCTTAGCCTGTGCCTTGCGCCAGGATCAGGCCATTAATGGGATACCAGTGCCTGGAAGTGGGGGAGGAGAGGTAAAGACGTCTCTATACATGGATGACGTCACCCTGCTCCTCTCTGACAATGCCTCAATTAGCAGAGCTCTGCAGTGCTGTGATCGTTTCTCTTTGGCTTCCTCTGCAAAAATTAACAAATCTAAGAGTGAGATTTTTTATCAGAACTGGAGGGAGCCAAAAGAAGGACATGATCTCAGGCTGCAAGAGAAGAGAATTAAGGTCCTGGGGGTGTATTTTGGAGAAGAGATGGGAACAGTAAATTGGCAGAACAAATTGCCAATCTTAAACAAAAAACTGATGCAATGGAAGGACCGAGACCTCACCATGACAGGGAAGGTGCTGGTCATCAAAGCTGAGCTCTTGCCTATCTTGAATTTTCTGGCTTCTACCTTCCCAATCCCACACCGTGTTGCGGCGGTACTGAGGAGATTGATGTTTCAATTTCTATGGGGTGGGAAGCAGGAAAGACTCAGAAGGGAAATAATGTACAGGCCGCTACCCTCAGGGGGGAAGTCTGTCCCAGATATTGCTACGAAGCTGCTGTGCATTTTCCTGGCCTCTGTGCTGAGAGGCTTTGCAACAGCACCTGCAGCGCGTACCTGGACTTATTTTTCCAGGCTCTGGATAGGTAGGGAGGTGTTCAGAGTGTGGGGTGTCAGACCCAAGCTGGATGTCCCACTCTCTGACACATGCCCTGCAATTTATGGGACAGTTAAAAGTTTTCTAAGATCTCACCCAATTGGCCATATTCCCCTCCGAGATGTCAGCGTCCAAAAACTGGAAGATTTCGTTGCACCCCAGAACAATAGGCAGACCCCTGTGGGCATTTTAACATCAGCCCAAACAAGGAAGGTGTGGAAACACACATCCTCTAAGTTTCTGTGCAACATTCACAGAGATTTAGCCTGGAGTGTCGTCCACCAGTGCTTACCGGTACGAACTTTCTTGTACCGTAGGGGCCTCACCCCCAGCCCACGCTGCGTTAGGGTGGGCTGCGGCGAGGAGGAGACTGTGACCCATCTCCTGTGGTCCTGCTTTTTTGCTAAGGCCTTCTGGGCACAGTTTGAAGATTGGTTGCAAGCTCTCTCGCCCCAATTTACCCTGACCGCTGCTTTCGTCATATACGGCATCTCTCCTGTCAAACTTCCTCCTGACGTGTTTGACAGGATCTGGGCCGTGGTGAACAGTGGGAAAGACGCCCTGTGGAGAGTGAGGAACATGGGGCTGTTCAAAGGCATCGAGGTCCCAGTCAAGGCAGCAGGTAGCCTGGCCCTGTTCATCACCCGAGAGAACTATTACCTCAGAGATCTGTGGAGAGAAGGGAGGGAGGAAGCAGAAAATCTGTGGGAAATAGAGAGCATAGGTCAATATCTCAAGAAACTGTGAAAAACATTATCATGTTTAAGTAAAGAATGTGATTTGCACCAGAAAAAAAGAAATTGTTGCTATGTAACTGGTACCGTGTCAAAATGTAATGAGATGTGATCATATATACTGTTTTAAGTATGTATATTAATGTAAAGCTTTCTAAATTGTGATGTCCTGTACTTTTTTGTGAAAAGAAAATAAAGTTCTTAAAAATCGGTTCACCCAGAGCGAGGCTCGGTCATTGCACTCCGGCTGTGCTGACCCCTGCGAATTCCCCAAATGTGGGAATCTCGACTGCATAATTTCTGGTAGTGGGGGACTGCGTTCGCGCTCTCCCCTGATGTGCTTGGTCCAATATCAGATACGGAAGAGTTATGACACCACGAGCTGCGATAGGATCCCAGTTCGAAAGGAGTCGATGCCACTGCTGGTTCCCGGTTTCTTTTAGTTAGAGATCCGGAGAAGCATTTCAAGCTGGTTACGCTACTCCTTCCGGACATTCATTCCCTTTTCAAAGTCAGTCATTTTGCTGTAGTCTGCATTATTTAGGCTGATTATCGAGGTTAGCCTTTATTTGGTCATGGGAGCCTCGGTACTGTATGCTAATTCTCAAGACAGTTTCACCCGTTTTCTGATTGCTAGGTTCTGTACCAGTGCAGACATGTCAAACAGTGAATGGCTGTACCTCTATTGTATCCGTGCCCAATGAATGAAATCAGTAATAAATGAATATATGTATAGTTATACAAAAAACAAGTGGTTTATCGACTCATCTTCATTTGCAGATTTAGAGGAAGCTTCGATATTCGTTTTACAAATGGGTTTTTTTTTTATATGGGTCAAACACATGCCATAGCAACAAAACATCTCTAGAGATGAGGCTATAGATCACCTTTCCATCCTCCAGGTTTTCCTCCCAAAACCTACGGTACCAACGGCGACCCCTGCTGGCCGAGAGAGCAAAAGCTTGCAGCACCTGGTATTCCCAGGTAATCTCCCATCCAAGTACTAACCAGGCCCAACCCTGCTTAGCTTCCAAGATCAGAGGACATCAGGAACATTCAGGGTGGTGTGGCCACAAGCGAAAGCCATGGCGCCTGACTCGTTACTTGAAGCTGTGTGTGGCTGGGGCTCCGCGCCCCCCGAGCGGGACTGAAGGATCGTTCGTGTGCAGCTCTTTGGAAAGGAGCTTCTTTCCAAATCGCATTGTGTACCTGGATGTTTGCGAATGTGCTCCCTTGTGTTGACTTGTCCCGCACTGGAGGAGAACAAACAAACTGCTCGGAGGAGCACAAGGCAAGTCTTCACAAGACAAAAACCTCCAATGCACAGCACTCAAAACATTTCTGGGCTGTCGCGTGTTTATTTCAGCACATAAAGCACACCAGTCCAACACGTCGGCCGGGCACGCGGCACCTCCGCCCTCTTGTGGCCTTGCGGCGTCAGAGCAAGAGGCTCCTTCTTGCTGCCTTTCCGCTGTGTTGCAGAGCCCTGAGAGGGAACCTGGAGCGCACACTTTGTGGGGGCGGGAGACCGCGTTCACGCTCTGCCCCCGATCTCTTGCGCGAGTGCTAAATCTCACGGCGCCAGCCAGCGGCCAGGAGACAAGTGCAATATCGCGGGACAGGGGGGCCTCGTCATTGATTGTTACATATGAGACGGGGATTAGGAGGAGACCCCGACTGATTGGTAAAGGGGAACACTAACACCAGAGTGACACCCGCGGCGTCTCATTTTGAGAGACGCCCTGGGATTTCTTAATGGCCAAGGAGGATCGGGACCTCGGTTTTACGCCTCCCCCGAAGGACGGCGCCTGTTTGTGCAGCAGAGTGTCGCCATCAGGATGCTGGGGCATAAGAAAGCCACACATACCGCAGGGTGAGCGCTCCCTACTGGTCCCAGTCACACGTCTTGCAGGAGCAGCAGCAACCTGAGCTTTTCCGGGGGGAATCTCCCATCCGGGTGCCGGCTAGGCTCACACCTGCTGGGCTGCCGTGGGTGAGCCCAGTCGAGAGTCGCAGGGTGAGATCTAGTCACCGGGGAGAAACGATACAAGCGAAGGATTACTCGGCTCCCAGCACTTGAAAAGGCCGACAAATGACTCGTTCCCGCCGGAGCTGAATGTACCTGCATGTGTCGTGTCGTCTACTTCCCCCGCCCCACTGTGTTTGCTGTATTGTCTTTGAAGCCGGCCCCCGAGACGAGACGGGCTGTTCCTGTGCCCCAATTAACACTTTACAGGTGCCATTCCCCGGCATTGTGGCCATTGTCGGTGGTAACACGCGATAAGATAAGGTGGAGGAGAGCGGGGCATGCCCAGCGCCAGACATTCAAGGAGGGGGCTGTGCGAGGTGAGGTGAGGTGCGACACGCCGGAGCCCCGACGCTGCTAATGCGGAGGACTTGTTGAACTGGCATTGAAAGGACGTGTGCGCACGGAGCGAGCCTTCCCTGCGGCGGAGCGTGGAAACTTTCTCCCCGCGCTGCAGGAGTTGTGTGCGCTGCAGCTGTGCCGAGAGAACAGCACAGAAGGCAGCAGGCTCTGGAGAGCGGGTAAGAGACAAACCTTGTGGGCAGGCGAGCAGGCCCGTTTTTTGGAAATTGCTGAAAAGGCTCCGGTGTTTGGTTTGTGGCAGGCGCACGACGCGAGCTTGCGTAGCGATCTGCCGGTCTGGTGTTATGCAAATGAGGCCGAATTGCGTCCCGGGACATGCTGCGAATGCGCATTGGTGACTGCAGATGTGTAGGAAACGGCGCGCTCGTTTTCTCGTTTTGCCCACCCTTTTGAGTGTTAGTGTGGCGTGTGAGTGTGCGAAAGAGTGGGCCCAGCAGGAGGCGGTGGTGTGCGGGGCGAGGAGCTGGCCTAGGCTGCGCGCTTTGTGCTGTGGGTGCGGGCCGCTTGCAGGGGCTTGTACAGCTCATACTTACCTGGCAGGGGAGATACCTTGATCAAGAAGGAGGTTCACCCAGAGCGAGGCTCGGCTATTGCACTCCGGCTGTGCTGACCCCTGCGAATTCCCCAAATGTGGGAATCTCGACTGCATAATTTCTGGTAGTGGGGGACTGCGTTCGCGCTCTCCCCTGATGTGCTTGGTCCAATATCAGATACGGAAGAGTTATGAAACCACGAGCTGCGATCGGATCCCAGTTCGAAAGGAGTCGATGCCACTGCTGGTTCCCGGTTTCTTTTAGTTAGAGGTCCGGAGAAGCATTTCAAGCTGGTTACGCTACTCCTTCAGGACATTCATTCCCTTTTCAAAGTCAGTCATTTTGCTGTAGTCTGCATTATTTAGGCTGATTATCGAGGTTAGCCTTTATTTGGTCATGGGAGCCTCGGTACTGTATGCTAATTCTCAAGACAGTTTCACCCGTTTTCTGATTGCTAGGTTCTGTACCAGTGCAGACATATCAAACAGTGAATGGCTGTACCTCTGTTGTATCCGTGCCCAATGAATGAAATCAGTAATAAATGAATATATGTATAGTTATACGAAAAACAAGTGGTTTATCGACTCATCTTCATTTGCAGATTTAGAGGCAGCTTCGATATTCGTTTTACAAATGGGTTTTTTTTTATATGGGTCAAACACATGCCATAGCAACAAAACATCTCTAGAGATGAGGCTATAGATCACCTTTCCATCCTCCAGGTTTTCCTCCCAAAACCTACGGTACCAACGGCGACCCCTGCTGGCCGAGAGAGCAAAAGCTTGCAGCACCTGGTATTCCCAGGTAATCTCCCATCAAAGTACTAACCAGGCCCAACCCTGCTTAGCTTCCAAGATCAGAGGACATCAGGAACATTCAGGGTGGTGTGGCCACAAGCGAAAGCCATGGCGCCTGACTCGTTACTTGAAGCTGTGTGTGGCTGGGGCTCCGCGCCCCCCGAGCGGGACTGAAGGATCGTTCGTGTGCAGCTCTTTGGAAAGGAGCTTCTTTCCAAATCGCATTGTGTACCTGGATGTTTGCGAATGTGCTCCCTTGTGTTGACTTGTCCCGCACTGGAGGAGAACAAACAAACTGCTCGGAGGAGCACAAGGCAAGTCTTCACAAGACAAAAACCTCCAATGCACAGCACTCAAAACATTTCTGGGCTGTCGCGTGTTTATTTCAGCACATAAAGCACACCAGTCCAACACGTCGGCCGGGCACGCGGCACCTCCGCCCTCTTGTGGCCTTGCGGCGTCAGAGCAAGAGGCTCCTTCTTGCTGCCTTTCCGCTGTGTTGCAGAGCCCTGAGAGGGAACCTGGAGCGCACACTTTGTGGGGGCGGGAGACCGCGTTCACGCTCTGCCCCCGATCTCTTGCGCGAGTGCTAAATCTCACGGCGCCAGCCAGCGGCCAGGAGACAAGTGCAATATCGCGGGACAGGGGGGCCTCGTCATTGATTGTTACATATGAGACGGGGATTAGGAGGAGACCCCGACTGATTGGTAAAGGGGAACACTAACACCAGAGTGACACCCGCGGCGTCTCATTTTGAGAGACGCCCTGGGATTTCTTAATGGCCAAGGAGGATCGGGACCTCGGTTTTACGCCTCCCCCGAAGGACGGCGCCTGTTTGTGCAGCAGAGTGTCGCCATCAGGATGCTGGGGCATAAGAAAGCCACACATACCGCAGGGTGAGCGCTCCCTACTGGTCCCAGTCACACGTCTTGCAGGAGCAGCAGCAACCTGAGCTTTTCCGGGGGGAATCTCCCATCCGGGTGCCGGCTAGGCTCACACCTGCTGGGCTGCCGTGGGTGAGCCCAGTCGAGAGTCGCAGGGTGAGATCTAGTCACCGGGGAGAAACGATACAAGCGAAGGATTACTCGGCTCCCAGCACTTGAAAAGGCCGACAAATGACTCGTTCCCGCCGGAGCTGAATGTACCTGCATGTGTCGTGTCGTCTACTTCCCCCGCCCCACTGTGTTTGCTGTATTGTCTTTGAAGCCGGCCCCCGAGACGAGACGGGCTGTTCCTGTGCCCCAATTAACACTTTACAGGTGCCATTCCCCGGCATTGTGGCCATTGTCGGTGGTCACACGCGATAAGATAAGGTGGAGGAGAGCGGGGCATGCCCAGCGCCAGACATTCAAGGAGGGGGCTGTGCGAGGTGAGGTGAGGTGCGACACGCCGGAGCCCCGACGCTGCTAATGTGGAGCACTTGTTGAACTGGCATTGAAAGGACGTGTGCGCACGGAGCGAGCCTTCCCTGCGGCGGAGCGTGGAAACTTTCTCCCCGCGCTGCAGGAGTTGTGTGCGCTGCAGCTGTGCCGAGAGAACAGCACAGAAGGCAGCAGGCTCTGGAGAGCGGGTAAGAGACAAACCTTGTGGGCAGGCGAGCAGGCCCGTTTTTTGGAAATTGCTGAAAAGGCTCCGGTGTTTGTTTGGTTTGTGGCAGGCGCACGACGCGAGCTTGCGTAGCGATCTGCCGGTCTGGTGTTATGCAAATGAGGCCGAATTGCGTCCCGGGACATGCTGCGAATGCGCATTGGCGACTGCAGATGTGTAGGAAACGGCGCGCTCGTTTTCTCGTTTTGCCCACCCTTTTGAGTGTTAGTGTGGCGTGTGAGTGTGCGAAAGAGTGGGCCCAGCAGGAGGCGGTGGTGTGCGGGGCGAGGAGCTGGCCTAGGCTGCGCGCTTTGTGCTGTGGGTGCGGGCCGCTTGCAGGGGCTTGTACAGCTCATACTTACCTGGCAGGGGAGATACCTTGATCAAGAAGGAGGCAGGGGAGATACCTTGATCAGCCTGTAGGTGGAGTTGTTGGATTGTTTTCTTGTTTTGTGGAAGCAGTGTTTGTTTTGCAGTTTACGAAATGGCAACTTTTGGATCCCGCAAGAATGCTGTGCGTTTTGAGCTTTTGGATGACCTCTTCATGGATCGTATGCAGTTCAGCAGAAAAGTGTTGCAGAAGGAACTTGGCTTTGAACCTCGGCACTTGGATTTCATCTTCGCTCTCCCAGGTCAGAAAGCGTTTGAGGTTGTATTTGCTACCTATCCTCTGTTTGAACAATGTGTGGATGTGTTTGAGGCAAAAAGAGGGAAAGTTCCTGCTCTTGAGAAGATCAACTTGCAGCCTTTGACACAGAGAGAGAGGAAAACCGTGCATGTTGTTATGTTCTCGGAACTGGCAAAGACGGAGGACATTCACACCTGGCTTAACCAGTACTGCACCGTCCACCATGGAACTGAGGTTAGAGATGTTGACGGTATAAAAACAGGAGCAAGGAAATTCGAGGTTCGCTTGCTACCGGACAATGTAAATGGAGGCTTAAGGCACCTGCCCTCTACAATCCGGCTGGGCGCCTGCAATGGCTATGTTTTTTATGTGGGACAACCAAAGGTGTGTCGGCGCTGTGGTGCTGTGGGACACCTGGCATCGTCCTGCACTGTGAAATGCTGCAAGACCTGTGGCAAACAGGGACATTTAGCCTCTGACTGTTCAATGCTGCCAAAGTGCAATTTATGTGGCTCGGAAGGACACGTTTTTAAGAACTGCCCTCACGCCTACGCCAATAAACTCAAAATGAGAAAGGATGAGGCAGTGCTTGTTTCAGCCAAACCGGCCCGAAAAGCCAAAGCAAACAACAAGTCAAACAAAGAACCCTTGTTGGACAAAGACTCTCAGCCTCCAGCCAGGATCAGTCCTGCTGTGGCTCCGGGGCCGGTGGAAGAGAGATCCACTACGCCCCCACAACCGCAGACCGCACCAGACAAGCACGAGGGTTTGAAAACCCCCGAGAACAGCGAGGACCCCCCCCCCACTCCTGCCCCTCAGAACGAGGGCCAGTGTGGGGCCCCCCGGTGGAGCGGGTCCAGCGAGGATACCCAGGATTCAGCGGAGCTGCTTTTCCCAGACTCTGCAAGTGCTACAGACGCCCTCCTCTCCTCCATCCAGTCCATCACGGAGGATCTGCAGCAGCTGGTGGGTGAGGGGGAAGAGGAGACTGGTGCATCGGCTGCACCCCTTTCCCCTCAGTGCTCCCAGGAGCTGGACGTGAGGAAAAGGAAAAATGACTCTGTTTTCTCCCCGAGCGAGGAGGAAGGAGAGCATGGTGATGGGGACAGCTGGAACCCCTCCACCCCTCCCTCTACCCCCTTCCTTGAAACGGACTCCGTGAACGCTTTTACTGCTGCCACCCTGATGAAGGCTCTTTCAGAGGATGGCTGGCAGGAAATTGGTAAGAAGAAAAAGAAAAAGAAGAAGGTAATAGGTGAGACAGAAGAGAAATGTGTTTTGTAAAGCCTGGTTCCACTTTCTTATGTAATATGGCTCTAAACATAATTTCTCTTAACACCAGAGGTATCAATGACAGAGTTAAATGTCAGTCTGTCTTTGATTACCTCCAGCAGAGAGAGGGAGATGTGTTGATGTTGCAGGAGTGTGCTTTAGCCTATCAAGAGAGGTATAAAAGCTTTGAAGATAGGTGGGATAAAGGGCTTTCTGTTTGGTCAGGGGACAATAACAACAGAGCCTCTGGCGTGGCCATTCTTTTCAAAGGATGGGCTTTCAAATTGAAAAGTATTCAGAGGGTCATAGATGGCAGGTTGCTGTGTGTGGATGTGGAATGGGGGACCGTTAACCTGCGGCTAATCAATGTGTATTGTCCTACTGACGTGGGAGGAAGGGTGGAGCTACTCAAGGCACTCTCTCCCCTATTATTATGTAGCACAGACGTGATAGTGGGAGGGGATTTTAATTGTATCTTAGAGCACACAGACAGGCAGTCTAGCTCTCTGATAAAATTGGATTCCAGCTCACTGGCCCTGCAAAACTTAGTTCAAGACTTTAAACTCTCAGACACATATAGATGTATATATCCCACAACAGCAGGATATACATGGTCAGGGAGGAATAGCAGCTCCAGAATTGACTATTGCTTTGTCTCAGCGAGAGTGAAAGTTGTTGGGGTCACTCTTCAGCCTGTCTTCTTCTCAGATCATCAGGCTTTAGGGTGTAGAGTGGAACTCCAGGGCGGGACTGTCTTTGGCCCAGGCCTCTGGAAACTCAACACAAAGCTGCTAGAGAACGAGGGGGTAGTATCCCGCTACAAGGAGAAACTATCACAGTGGCTGTCCTTGCAGTGTCTGTACGGGTCAGTAGGAGAGTGGTGGGAGGAGGTGAAGGTGAGGACAAAGGCCTTTTTCATGGCTGAGGGAAGGAAGGCTGCTGCCAGACGGAGAGGAGTGCTAGCCAGGAAACAGAGGCAGCTGCAGCGCCTCTACACGATGCTGCACAGTGGCTTCGATGTGCTCGAGGATATCACCCTTTTAAAAAAGGACATCCGGAGCATAGCCGAAGAAAGTAGTCGAGGAGTGCTGTTAAGAAGCAGAGTGCAGTTCTTAGAAGAAAATGAGAAGTGCACTCGCTTCTTTTTCAGGAAAGTGGTAGGCTCCAAGTCTGTCATGGAAAGTGTAGTTGATGAGGAGGGACGAGAGAGAACAGAGCCGAGTGCTATCCTCTCCTGCACCGAGGCCTTCTACTCAAGACTGTACAGCTCTACAGAGGTAAAGGATGAAGAAATTCTTTTTTTCACCTCAAAGCTAGAAAACGTTTTGAGTGAAGAAGATAGGGAAGTACTAGAGAGGGATTTGACAGTAGAAGAGCTGAGACAGGCTATGGAGAGCTTACAGAAGGGAAAAACTCCGGGTGCTGACGGGCTCCCTAAAGAATTTTATTCCACCTTTTGGGACCTGCTTCAGGATCCGCTACTGCTCCTATTCGAGGAAAGCTATAAGACAGAATTGCTGCCTGACTCCTTAAGAGAAGGCACTATCTCTCTCTTGTTTAAGAAAGGAGCAAAGAATGACATAAAGAACTGGAGACCCCTCAGCCTGTTAGGCGTGGACACTAAGATCCTGTCCAAAGCCCTTTTCCTGCGCCTACAAAATGTAGTGGCCTCACTGGTAGGGAAAGAACAGACTTGTGGGATAGCAGGACGCCTGATGAGCGACAACCTGGCCTTGTTGAGGGATGTCTGTCTGTACTCGGAGGATCGCTCCCTCCCTCTGTGCATTTTAGGTGTAGACCTAGAAAAGGCCTTTGACCGCCTAAACCGGCAGTACTTAACATCGGTACTTGAGCACATGAAGTTTGGCCCCATCATGAGAAAGTGGATTAACCTGCTGTACACAGGTAGCAACAGCAGAGTAATGGTTAATGGCAATAGATCACGCCCCTTTGAAGTCTGTTCAGGGGTGAGGCAGGGCTGCCCATTATCCCCCTTGTTATTTGTTTTGGCTATGGAGCCCTTAGCCTGTGCCTTGCGCCAGGATCAGGCCATTAATGGGATACCAGTGCCTGGAAGTGGGGGAGGAGAGGTAAAGACGTCTCTATACATGGATGACGTCACCCTGCTCCTCTCTGACAATGCCTCAATTAGCAGAGCTCTGCAGTGCTGTGATCGTTTCTCTTTGGCTTCCTCTGCAAAAATTAACAAATCTAAGAGTGAGATTTTTTATCAGAACTGGAGGGAGCCAAAAGAAGGACATGATCTCAGGCTGCAAGAGAAGAGAATTAAGGTCCTGGGGGTGTATTTTGGAGAAGAGATGGGAACAGTAAATTGGCAGAACAAATTGCCAATCTTAAACAAAAAACTGATGCAATGGAAGGACCGAGACCTCACCATGACAGGGAAGGTGCTGGTCATCAAAGCTGAGCTCTTGCCTATCTTGAATTTTCTGGCTTCTACCTTCCCAATCCCACACCGTGTTGCGGCGGTACTGAGGAGATTGATGTTTCAATTTCTATGGGGTGGGAAGCAGGAAAGACTCAGAAGGGAAATAATGTACAGGCCGCTACCCTCAGGGGGGAAGTCTGTCCCAGATATTGCTACGAAGCTGCTGTGCATTTTCCTGGCCTCTGTGCTGAGAGGCTTTGCAACAGCACCTGCAGCGCGTACCTGGACTTATTTTTCCAGGCTCTGGATAGGTAGGGAGGTGTTCAGAGTGTGGGGTGTCAGACCCAAGCTGGATGTCCCACTCTCTGACACATGCCCTGCAATTTATGGGACAGTTAAAAGTTTTCTAAGATCTCACCCAATTGGCCATATTCCCCTCCGAGATGTCAGCGTCCAAAAACTGGAAGATTTCGTTGCACCCCAGAACAATAGGCAGACCCCTGTGGGCATTTTAACATCAGCCCAAACAAGGAAGGTGTGGAAACACACATCCTCTAAGTTTCTGTGCAACATTCACAGAGATTTAGCCTGGAGTGTCGTCCACCAGTGCTTACCGGTACGAACTTTCTTGTACCGTAGGGGCCTCACCCCCAGCCCACGCTGCGTTAGGGTGGGCTGCGGCGAGGAGGAGACTGTGACCCATCTCCTGTGGTCCTGCTTTTTTGCTAAGGCCTTCTGGGCACAGTTTGAAGATTGGTTGCAAGCTCTCTCGCCCCAATTTACCCTGACCGCTGCTTTCGTCATATACGGCATCTCTCCTGTCAAACTTCCTCCTGACGTGTTTGACAGGATCTGGGCCGTGGTGAACAGTGGGAAAGACGCCCTGTGGAGAGTGAGGAACATGGGGCTGTTCAAAGGCATCGAGGTCCCAGTCAAGGCAGCAGGTAGCCTGGCCCTGTTCATCACCCGAGAGAACTATTACCTCAGAGATCTGTGGAGAGAAGGGAGGGAGGAAGCAGAAAATCTGTGGGAAATAGAGAGCATAGGTCAATATCTCAAGAAACTGTGAAAAACATTATCATGTTTAAGTAAAGAATGTGATTTGCACCAGAAAAAAAGAAATTGTTGCTATGTAACTGGTACCGTGTCAAAATGTAATGAGATGTGATCATATATACTGTTTTAAGTATGTATATTAATGGAAAGCTTTCTAATTTGTGATGTCCTGTATTTTTTTGTGAAAAGAAAATAAAGTTCTTAAAAATCGAAAAAAAAAAAAAAAAAAAAAAGGTTCACCCAGAGCGAGGCTCGGCCATTGCACTCCGGCTGTGCTGACCCCTGCGAATTCCCCAAATGTGGGAATCTCGACTGCATAATTTCTGGTAGTGGGGGACTGCGTTCGCGCTCTCTCCTGATGTGCTTGGTTCAATATCAGATATGGAAGAGTTATGACACCACGAGCTGCGATAGGATCCCAGTTCGAAAGGAGTCGATGCCACTGCTGGTTTCCGGTTGCTTTTAGTTAGAGATCCGGAGAAGCATTTCAAGCTGGTTACGCTACTCCTTCCGGACATTCATTCCCTTTTCAAAGTCAGTCATTTTGCTGTAGTCTGCATTATTTAGGCTGAATATCGAGGTTAGCCTTTATTTGGTCATGGGAGCCTCGGTACTGTATGCTAATTCTCAAGACAGTTTCACCCGTTTTCTGATTGCTAGGTTCTGTACCAGTGCAGACATGTCAAACAGTGAATGGCTGTACCTCTATTGTATCCGTGCCCAATGAATGAAATCAGTAATAAATGAATATATGTATAGTTATACGAAAAACAAGTGGTTTATCGACTCATCTTCATTTGCAGATTTAGAGGCAGCTTCGATATTCATTTTACAAATGTTTTTTTTTTTTATATGGGTCACACACATGCCATAGCAACAAAACATCTCTAGAGATGAGGCTATAGATCACCTTTCCATCCTCCAGGTTTTCCTCCCAAAACCTACGGTACCAACGGCGACCCCTGCTGGCCGAGAGAGCAAAAGCTTGCAGCACCTGGTATTCCCAGGCAGTCTCCCATCCAAGTACTAACCAGGCCCAACCCTGCTTAGCTTCCAAGATCAGGAACATTCAGGGTGGTGTGGCCGCAAGCGAAAGCCATGGCACCTGACTCGTTACTTGAAGCTGTGTGTGGCTGGGGCTCCGCGCCCCCCGAGCGGGACTGAAGGATCGTTCGTGTGCAGCTCTTTGGAAAGGAGCTTCTTTCCAAATCGCATTGTGTACCTGGATGTTGGCGAATGTGCTCCCTTGTGTTGACTTGTCCCGCACTGGAGGAGAACAAACAAACTGCTCGGAGGAGCACAAGGCAAGTCTTCACAAGACAAAAACCTCCAATGCACAGCACTCAAAACATTTCTGGGCTGTCGCGTGTTTATTTCAGCACATAAAGCGCACCAGTCCAACACGTCGGCCGGGCACGCGGCACCTCCGCCCTCTTGTGGCCTTGCGGCGTCAGAGCAAGAGGTTCCTTCTCGCTGCCTTTCCGCTGTGTTGCAGAGCCCTGAGAGGGAACCTGGAGCGCACACTTTGTGTGGGCGGGAGACCGCGTTCGCGCTCTGCCCCCGATCTGTTGCGCGAGTGCTAAATCTCACGGCGCCAACCAGCGGCCAGGAGACAAGTGCAATATCGCGGGACAGGGGGGCCTCGTCATTGATTGTTACATATGAGACGGGGATTAGGAGGAGACCCCGACTGATTGGTAAAGGGGAACACTAACACCAGAGTGACACCCGCGGTGTCTCATTTTGAGAGACGCCCTGGGATTTCTTAATGGCCAAGGAGGGTCGGGACCTCGGTTTTACGCCTCCCCCAAAGGACGGCGCCTGTTTGTGCAGCAGAGTGTCACCATCAGGATGCTGGGGCATAAGAAAGCCACACAGACCGCAGGGTGAGCGCTCCCTACTGGTCCCAGTCACACGTCTTGCAGGAGCAGCAGCAACCTGAGCTTTTCCGGGGGGAATCTCCCATCCGGGTGCCGGCTAGGCTCACACCTGGTGGGCTGCCGTGGGTGAGCCCAGTCGAGAGTCGCAGGGTGAGATCTAGTCACCGGGGAGAAACGATACAAGCAAAGGATTACTCAGCTTCCAGCACTTGAAAAGGCCAACAAATGACTTGTTCCCTCCGGAGCTGAATGTACCTGCATGTGTCGTGTCGTCTACTTCCCCCGCCCCGCTGTGTTTGCTGTATTGTCTTTGAAGCCGGCCCCCGAGACGAGACGGGCTGTTCCTGTGCCCCAATTAACACTTTACAGGTGCCATTCCCCGGCATTGTGGCCATTGTCGGTGGTCACACGCGATAAGATAAGGTGGAGGAGGGCGGGGCATGCCCAGCGCCAGACATTCAAGGAGGGGGCTGTGCGAGGTGAGGTGAGGTGTGACACGCCGGAGCCCCGACGCTGCTAATGCGGAGCACTTGTTGAAGTGGCATTGAAAGGACGTTTGCGCACGGAGCGAGCCTTCCCTGCGGCGGAGCGTGGAAACTTTCTCCCCGCGCTGCAGGAGTTGTGTGCGCTGCAGCGGTGCCGAGAGAACAGCACAGAAGGCAGCAGGCTCTGGAGAGCGGGTAAGAGACAAACCTTGTGGGCAGGCGAGCAGGCCCGTTTTTTGGAAATTGCTGAAAAGGCTCCGGTGTTTGTTCGGTGTGTGGCAGGCGCACGACGCGAGCTTGCGTAGCGATCTGCCGGTCTGGTGTTATGCAAATGAGGCCGAATTGCGTCCCGGGACATGCTGCGAATGCGCATTGGCGACTGCAGATGTGTAGGAAACGGCGCGCTCGTTTTCTCGTTTTGCCCACCCTTTTGAGTGTTAGTGTGGCGTGTGAGTGTGCGAAAGAGTGGGCCCAGCAGGAGGCGGTGGTGTGCGGGGCGAGGAGCTGGCCTAGGCTGCGCGCTTTGTGCTGTGGGTGCGGGCCGCTTGCAGGGGCTTGTACAGCTCATACTTACCTGGCAGGGGAGATACCTTGATCAAGAAGGAGGTTCACCCAGAGCGAGGCTCGGCCATTGCACTCCGGCTGTGCTGACCCCTGCGAATTCCCCAAATGTGGGAATCTCGACTGCATAATTTCTGGTAGTGGGGGACTGCGTTCGCGCTCTCCCCTGATGTGCTTGGTCCAATATCAGATACGGAAGAGTTATGACACCACGAGCTGCGATAGGATCCCAGTTCGAAAGGAGTCGATGCCACTGCTGGTTCCCGGTTTCTTTTAGTTAGAGATCCGGAGAAGCATTTCAAGCTGGTTACGCTACTCCTTCCGGACATTCATTCCCTTTTCAAAGTCAGTCATTTTGCTGTAGTCTGCATTATTTAGGCTGATTATCGAGGTTAGCCTTTATTTGGTCATGGGAGCCTCGGTACTGTATGCTAATTCTCAAGACAGTTTCACCCGTTTTCTGATTGCTAGGTTCTGTACCAGTGCAGACATGTCAAACAGTGAATGGCTGTACCTCTATTGTATCCGTGCCCAATGAATGAAATCAGTAATAAATGAATATATGTATAGTTATACGAAAAACAAGTGGTTTATCGACTCATCTTCATTTGCAGATTTAGAGGCAGCTTCGATATTCGTTTTACAAATGGGTTTTTTTTTTATATGGGTCAAACACATGCCATAGCAACAAAACATCTCTAGAGATGAGGCTATAGATCACCTTTCCATCCTCCAGGTTTTCCTCCCAAAACCTACGGTACCAACGGCGACCCCTGCTGGCCGAGAGAGCAAAAGCTTGCAGCACCTGGTATTCCCAGGTAATCTCCCATCCAAGTACTAACCAGGCCCAACCCTGCTTAGCGTCCAAGATCAGACGAGATCTGGAACATTCAGGGTGGTGTGGCCGCAAGTGAAAGCCATGGCGCCTGACTCGCTACTTGAAGCTGTGTGTGGCTGGGGCTCCGCGCCCCCCGAGCGGGACTGAAGGATCGTTCGTGTGCAGCTCTTTGGAAAGGAGCTTCTTTCCAAATCGCATTGTGTACCTGGATGTTGGCGAATGTGCTCCCTTGTGTTGACTTGTCCTGCACTGGAGGAGAACAAACAAACTGCTCGGAGGAGCACAAGGCAAGTCTTCACAAGACAAAAACCTCCAATGCACAGCACTCAAAACATTTCTGGGCTGTCGCGTTTTTATTTCAGCACATAAAGCGCACCAGTCCAACACGTCGGCCAGCCGCGCGGTGCCTCCGCCCTCTTGTGGCCTTGCGGCGTCAGAGCAAGAGGCTCCTTCTCGCTGCCTTTCCGCTGTGTTGCAGAGCCCAGAGAGGGAACCTGGAGCGCACACTTTGTGGGGGGCGGGAGACCGCGTTCGCGCTCTGCCCCCGATCTCTTGCGCGAGTGCTAAATCTCACGGCGCCAGCCAGCGGCCAGGAGACAACTGCAATATCGCGGGACAGGGGGGCCTCGTCATTGATTGTTACATATGAGACGGGGATTAGGAGGAGACCCCGACTGATTGGTAAAGGGGAACACTAACACCAGAGTGACACCCGCTGCGTCTCATTTTGAGAGACGCCCTGGGATTTCTTAATGGCCAAGGAGGGTCGGGACCTCGGTTTTACGCCTCCCCCGAAGGACGGCGCCTGTTTGTGCAGCAGAGTGTCGCCATCAGGATGCTGGGGCATAAGAAAACCACACAGACCGCAGGGTGAGCGCTCCCTACTGGTCCTAGTCACACGTCTTGCAGGAGCAGCAGCAACCTGAGCTTTTCCGGGGGGAATCTCCCATCCGGGTGCCGGCTAGGCTCACACCTGCTGGGCTGCCGTGGGTGAGCCCAGTCGAGAGTCGCAGGGTGAGATCTAGTCACCGGGGAGAAACGATACAAGCGAAGGATTACTCGGCTCCCAGCACTTGAAATGGCCATCAAATGACTCGTTCCCGCCGGAGCTGAATGTACCTGCATGTGTCGTGTCGTCTACTTCCCCCGCCCCGCTGTGTTTGCTGTATTGTCTTTGAAGCCGGCCCCCGAGACGAGACGGGCTGTTCCTGTGCCCCAATTAACACTTTACAGGTGCCATTCCCCGGCATTGTGGCCATTGTCGGTGGTCACACGCGATAAGATATGGTGGAGGAGGGCGGGGCATGCCCAGCGCCAGACATTCAAGGAGGGGGCTGTGCGAGGTGAGGTGAGGTGCGACACGCCGGAGCCCCGACGCTGCTAATGCGGAGCACTTGTTGAACTGGCATTGAAAGGACGTGTGCGCACGGAGCGAGCCTTCCCTGCGGCGGAGCGTGGAAACTTTCTCCCCGCGCTGCAGGAGTTGTGTGCGCTGCAGCGGTGCCGAGAGAACAGCACAGAAGGCAGCAGGCTCTGGAGAGCGGGTAAGAGACAAACCTTGTGGGCAGGCGAGCAGGCCCGTTTTTTGGAAATTGCCGAATAGGCTCCGGTGTTTGTTCGGTGTGTGGCAGGCGCACGACGCGAGCTTGCGTAGCGATCTACCGGGCTGGTGTTATGCAAATGAGGCCGAATTGCGTCCCGGGACATGCTGCTAATGCGCATTGGCGACTGCAGATGTGTAGGAAATGGCGCGCTCGTTTTCTCGTTTTGCCCACCCTTTTGAGTGTAAGTGTGGCGTGTGAGTGTGCGAAAGAGTGGGCCCAGCAGGAGGCGGTGGTGTGCGGGGCGAGGAGCTGGCCTAGGCTGCGCGCTTTGTGCTGTGGGTGCGGGCCGCTTGCAGGGGCTTGTACAGCTCATACTTACCTGGCAGGGGAGATACCTTGATCAGCTTGTAGGTGGAGTTGTTGGATTGTTTTCTTGTTTTGTGGAAGCAGTGTTTGTTTTGCAGTTTACGAAATGGCAACTTTTGGATCCCGCAAGAATGCTGTGCGTTTTGAGCTTTTGGATGACCTCTTCATGGGTCGTATGCAGTTCAGCAGAAAAGTGTTGCAGAAGGAACTTGGCTTTGAACCTCGGCACTTGGATTTCATCTTCGCTCTCCCAGGTCAGAAAGCGTTTGAGGTTGTATTTGCTTCCTATCCTCTGTTTGAACAATGTGTGGATGTGTTTGAGGCAAAAGAGGGAAAGTTCCTGCTCTTGAGAAGATCAACTTGCAGCCTTTGACACAGAGAGAGAGGAAAACTGTGCATGTTGTTATGTTCTCGGAACTGGCAAAGACGGAGGACATTCACACCTGGCTTAACCAGTACTGCACCGTCCACCATGGAACTGAGGTTAGAGATGTTGACGGTATAAAAACAGGAGCAAGGAAATTCGAGGTTCGCTTGCTACCGGACAATGTAAATGGAGGCTTAAGGCACCTGCCCTCTACAATCCGGCTGGGCGCCTGCAATGGCTATGTTTTTTATGTGGGACAACCAAAGGTGTGTCGGCGCTGTGGTGCTGTGGGACACCTGGCATCGTCCTGCACTGTGAAATGCTGCAAGACCTGTGGCAAACAGGGACATTTAGCCTCTGACTGTTCAATGCTGCCAAAGTGCAATTTATGTGGCTCGGAAGGACACGTTTTTAAGAACTGCCCTCACGCCTACGCCAATAAACTCAAAATGAGAAAGGATGAGGCAGTGCTTGTTTCAGCCAAACCGGCCCGAAAAGCCAAAGCAAACAACAAGTCAAACAAAGAACCCTTGTTGGACAAAGACTCTCAGCCTCCAGCCAGGATCAGTCCTGCTGTGGCTCCGGGGCCGGTGGAAGAAAGATCCACTACGCCCCCACAACCGCAGACTGCACCAGACAAGCACGAGGGTTTGAAAACCCCCGAGAACAGCGAGGACCCCTCCCCCACTCCTGCTCCTCAGAACGAGGGCCAGTGTGGGGCCCCCCGGTGGAGCGGGTCCAGCGAGGATACCCAGGATTCAGCGGAGCTGCTTTTCCCAGACTCTGCAAGTGCTACAGATGCCCTCCTCTCCTCCATCCAGTCCATCACGGAGGATCTGCAGCAGCTGGTGGGTGAGGGGGAAGAGGAGACTGGTGCATCGGCTGCACCCCTTTCCCCTCAGTGCTCCCAGGAGCTGGACGTAAGGAAAAGGAAAAATGACTCTGTTTTCTCCCCGAGCGAGGAGGAAGGAGAGCATGGCGATGGGGACAGCTGGAACCCCTCCACCCCTCCCTCTACCCCCTTCCTTGAAATGGACTCTGTGAACGCTTTTACTGCTGCCACCCTGATGAAGGCTCATTCAGAGGATGGCTGGCAGGAAATTGGTAAGAAGAAAAAGAAAAAGAAGAAGGTAACAGGTGAGACAGAAGAGAAATGTGTTTTGTAAAGACTGGCTCCACTTTCTTATGTAATATGGCTCTAAACATAATTTCTCTTAACACCAGAGGTATCAATGACAGAGTTAAATGCCAGTCTGTCTTTGATTACCTCCAGCAGAGAGAGGGAGATGTGTTGATGTTGCAGGAGTGTGCTTTAGCCTATCAAGAGAGGTATAAAAGCTTTGAAGATAGGTGGGATAAAGGGCTTTCTGTTTGGTCAGGGGACAATAACAACAGAGCCTCTGGCGTGGCCATTCTTTTCAAAGGATGGGCTTTCAAATTGAAAAGTATTCAGAGGGTCATAGATGGCAGGTTGCTGTGTGTGGATGTGGAATGGGGGACCGTTAACCTGCGGCTAATCAATGTGTATTGTCCTACTGACGTGGGAGGAAGGGTGGAGCTACTCAAGGCACTCTCTCCCCTATTGTTATGTAGCACAGACGTGATAGTGGGAGGGGATTTTAATTGTATCTTAGAGCACACAGACAGGCAGTCTAGCTCTCCGATAAAATTGGATTCCAGCTCACTGGCCCTGCAAAACTTAGTTCAAGACTTTAAACTCTCAGACACATATAGATGTATATATCCCACAACAGCAGGATATACATGGTCAGGGAGGAATAGCAGCTCCAGAATTGACTATTGCTTTGTCTCAGCGAGAGTGAAAGTTGTTGGGGTCACTCTTCAGCCTGTCTTCTTCTCAGATCATCAGGCTTTAGGGTGTAGAGTGGAACTCCAGGGCGGGACTGTCTTTGGCCCAGGCCTCTGGAAGCTCAACACAAAGCTGCTAGAGAACGAGGGGGTAGTATCACGCTACAAGGAGAAACTATCACAGTGGCTGTCCTTGCAGTGTCTGTACGGGTCAGTAGGAGAGTGGTGGGAGGAGGTGAAGATGAGGACAAAGGCCTTTTTCATGGCTGAGGGAAGGAAGGCTGCTGCCAGACGGAGAGGAGTGCTAGCCAGGAAACAGAGGCAGCTGCAGCGTCTCTACACGATGCTGCACAGTGGCCTCGATGTGCTCGAGGATATCACCCTTTTAAAAAAGGACATCCGGAGCATAGCCGAAGAAAGTAGTCGAGGAGTGCTGTTAAGAAGCAGAGTGCAGTTCTTAGAAGAAAATGAGAAGTGTACTCGCTTCTTTTTCAGGAAAGTGGTAGGCTCCAAGTCTGTCATGGAAAGTGTAGTTGATGAGGAGGGACGAGAGAGAACAGAGCCGAGTGCTATCCTCTCCTGCACCGAGGCCTTCTACTCAAGACTGTACAGCTCTACAGAGGTAAAGGATGAAGAAATTCATTTTTTCACCTCAAAGCTAGAAAACGTTTTGAGTGAAGAAGACAGGGAAGTACTAGAGAGGGATTTGACAGTAGAAGAGCTGAGACAGGCTATGGAGAGCTTACAGAAGGGGAAAACTCCGGGTGCTGACGGGCTCCCTAAAGAATTTTATTGCACCTTTTGGGATCTGCTTCAGGATCCGCTACTGCTCCTATTCGAGGAAAGCTATAAGACAGAATTGCTGCCTGACTCCTTAAGAGAAGGCACTAATTCTCTCTTGTTTAAGAAAGGAGCAAAGAATGACATAAAGAACTGGAGACCCCTCAGCCTGTTAGGCGTGGACACTAAGATCCTGTCCAAAGCCCTTTTCCTGCGCCTACAAAATGTAGTGGCCTCACTGGTAGGGAAAGAACAGACTTGTGGGATAGCAGGACGCCTGATGAGCGACAACCTGGCCTTGTTGAGGGATGTCTGTCTGTACTCGGAGGATCGCTCCCTCCCTCTGTGCATTTTAGGTGTAGACCTAGAAAAGGCCTTTGACCGCCTAAACCGGCAGTACTTAACATCGATACTTGAGCACATGAAGTTTGGCCCCATCATGAGAAAGTGGATTAACCTGCTGTACACAGGTAGCAACAGCAGAGTAATGGTTAATGGCAATAGATCACGCCCCTTTGAAGTCTGTTCAGGGGTGAGGCAGGGCTGCCCATTATCCCCCTTGTTATTCGTTTTGGCTATGGAGCCCTTAGCCTGTGCCTTGCGCCAGGATCAGGCCATTAATGGGATACCAGTGCCTGGAAGTGGGGGAGGAGAGGTAAAGACATCTCTATACATGGATGACGTCACCCTGCTCCTCTCTGACAATGCCTCAATTAGCAGAGCTCTGCAGTGCTGTGATCGTTTCTCTTTGGCTTCCTCTGCAAAAATTAACAAATCTAAGAGTGAGATTTTTTATCAGAACTGGAGGGAGCCAAAAGAAGGACATGATCTCAGGCTGCAAGAGAAGAGAATTAAGGTCCTGGGGGTGTATTTTGGAGAAGAGATGGGAACAGAAAATTGGCAGAACAAATTGCCAATCTTAAACAAAAAACTGATGCAATGGAAGGACCGAGACCTCACCATGACAGGGAAGGTGCTGGTCATCAAAGCTGAGCTCTTGCCTGTCTTGAATTTTCTGGCTTCTACCTTCCCAATCCCACACTGTGTTGCGGCGGTGCTGAGGAGATTGATGTTTCAATTTCTATGGGGTGGGAAGCAGGAAAGACTCAGAAGGGAAATAATGGACAGGCCGCTACCCTCAGGGGGGAAGTCTGTCCCAGATATTGCTACGAAGCTGCTGTGCATTTTCCTGGCCTCTGTGCTGAGAGGCTTTGCAACAGCACCTGCAGCGCGTACCTGGACTTATTTTGCCAGGCTCTGGATAGGTAGGGAGGTGTTCAGAGTGTGGGGTGTCAGACCCAAGCTGGATGTCCCACTCTCTGACACATGCCCTGCAATTTATGGGACAGTTAAAAGTTTTCTAAGATCTCACCCAATTGGCCATATTCCCCTCCGAGATGTCAGCGTCCAAAAACTGGAAGATTTCGTTGCACCCCAGAACAATAGGCAGACCCCTGTGGGCATTTTAACATCAGCCCAAACAAGGAAGGTGTGGAAACACACATCCTCTAAGTTTCTGTGCAACATTCACAAAGATTTAGCCTGGAGTGTCGTCCACCAGTGCTTACCGGTTCGAACTTTCTTGTACCGTAGGGGCCTCACCCCCAGCCCACACTGCGTTAGGGTGGGCTGTGGCGAGGAGGAGACTGTGACCCATCTCCTGTGGTCCTGCTTTTTGGCTAAGGCCTTCTGGGCACAGTTTGAAGATTGGTTGCAAGCTCTCTCGCTCCAATTTACCCTGACCGCTGCTTTCGTCATATACGGCATCTCTCCTGTCAAACTTCCTCCTGACGTGTTTGACAAGATCTGGGCCGTGGTGAACAGTGGAAAAGACGCCCTGTGGAGAGTGAGGAACATGGGGCTGTTCAAAGGCATCGAGGTCCCAGTCAAGGCAGCAGGTAGCCTGGCCCTGTTCATCACCCTAGAGAACTATTACCTCAGAGATCTGTGGAGAGAAGGGAGGGAGGAAGCAGAAAATCTGTGGGAAATAGAGAGCATAGGTCAATATCCCAAGAAACTGTGAAAAACATTATCATGTTTAAGTAAAGTATGTGATTTGCACCAGAAAAAAAGAAAATTGTTGCTATGTAACTGGTACCGTGTCAATATGTAATGAGATGTGATCATATATACTGTTTTAAGTATGTATATTAATGTAAACCTTTCTAATTTGTGATGTCCTGATTTTTTTTATGAATAGAAAATAAAGTTCTTAAAAAATCGGTTCACCCAGAGGGAGGCTCTGCCATTGCACTCCGGATGTGCTGACCCCTGCGAATTCCCCAAATGTGGGAATCTCGACTGCATAATTTCTGGTAGTGGGGGACTGCGTTCGCGCTCTCCCCTGATGTGCTTGGTCCAATATCGGATAAGGAAAAGTTACGACACCACGAGCTGCGATTGGATCCCAGTTCGAAAGGAGTCGATGCCACTGCTGGTTCCCGGTTTCTTTTAGTTAGAGGTCCGGAGAAGCATTACAAGCTGGTTCCACTACTCCTTCCGGACATTCATTCCCTTTTCAAAGTCAGTCGTTTTGCTGTAGTCTGCATTATTTAGGCGGAGCGTGGAAACTTTCTCCCCGCGCTGCAGGAGTTGTGTGCGCTGCAGCGGTGCCGAGAGAACAGCACAGAAGGCAGCAGGCTCTGGAGAGTGGGTAAGAGACAAACCTTGTGGGCAGGCGAGCAGGCCCGTTTTTTGGAAATTGCTGAAAAGACTCCGGTGTTTGTTCGGTGTGTGGCAGGCGCACGACGCGAGCTTGCGTAGCGATCTGCTGGTCTGGTGTTATGCAAATGAGGCCGAATTGCGTCCCGGGACATGCTGCGAATGCGCATTGGCGACTGCAGATGTGTAGGAAACGGCGCGCTCGTTTTCTCGTTTTGCCCACCCTTTTGAGTGTTAGTGTGGCGTGTGAGTGTGCGAAAGAGTAGGCCCAGCAGGAGGCGGTGGTGTGCGGGGCGAGGAGCTGGCCTAGGCTGCGCGCTTTGTGCTGTGGGTGCGGGCCGCTTGCAGGGGCTTGTACAGCTCATACTTATCTGGCAGAGGAGATACCTTGATCAAGAAGGAGTTTCACCCAGAGCGAGGCTCGGCCATTGCACTCTGGCTGTGCTGACCCCTGCGAATTTCTCAAATGTGGGAATCTCGACTGCATAATTTCTGGTAGTGGGGGACTGCGTTCGCGCTCTCCTCCACCTTATCTTATCGCGTGTGACCACCGACAATGGCCACAATGCCGGGGAATGGCACCTGTAAAGTGTTAATTGGGGCACAGGAACAGCCCGACTCGTCTCGGGGGCCGGCTTCAAAGACAATACAGCAAACACAGCGGGGCGGGGGAAGTAGACGACACGACACATGCAGGTACATTCAGCTCCGGCGGGAAAAAGTCATTTGTCGGCTTTTTCAAGTGCTGGGAGCCGAGTAATCCTTCGCTTGTATCGTTTCTCCCCGGTGACTAGATCTCACCCTGCGACTCTCGACTGGGCTCACCCACGGCAGCCCAGCAGGTGTGAGCCTAGCCGGCACCCGGATGGGAGATTCCCCCCGGAAAAGCTCAGGTTGCTGCTGCTCCTGCAAGACGTGTGACTGGGACCAGTAGGGAGCGCTCACCCTGCGGTCTGTGTGGCTTTCTTATGCCCCAGCATCCTGATGGCGACACTCTGCTGCACAAACAGGCCTTCGGGGGAGGCGTAAAACCGAGGTCCCGACCCTCCTTGGCCATTAAGAAATCCCAGGGCGTCTCTCAAAATGAGACGCCGCGGGTGTCACTCTGGTGTTAGTGTTCCCCTTTACCAATCAGTCGGGGTCTCCTCCTAATCCCCGTCTCATATGTAACAATCAATGACGAGGCCCCCCTGTCCCGCGATATTGCACTTGTCTCCTGGCCGCTGGCTGGCGCCGTGAGATTTAGCACTCGCGCAAGAGATCGGGGGCAGAGCGCGAACGCGGTCTCCCGCCCCCCACAAAGTGTGCGCTCCAGGTTCCCTCTCAGGGCTCTGCAACACAGCGGAAAGGCAGCGAGAAGGAGCCTCTTGCTCTGACGCCGCAAGGCCACAAGAGGGCGGAGGCGACGCGCACCCGGCCGACGTGTTGGACTGGGGCGCTTTATGTGCTGAAATAAACACGCGACAGCCCAGAAATGTTTTGAGTGCTGTGCATTGGAGGTTTTTGTCTTGTGAAGACTTGCCTTGTGCTCCTCCGAGCAGTTTGTTTGTTCTCCTCCAGTGCGGGACAAGTCAACACAAGGGAGCACATTCGCCAACATCCAGGTACACAATGCGATTTGGAAAGAAGCTCCTTTCCAAAGAGCTGCACACGAACGATCCTTCAGTCCCGCTAGGGGGGCGCGGAGCCCCAGCCACACACAGCTTCAAGTAGCGAGTCAGGCGCCCTGGCTTTTGCTTGCGGCCACACCACCCTGAATGTTCCCGATCTTGTCTGGTCTTGGAAGCTAAGCAGGGTTGGGCCTGGTTAGTACTTGGATGGGAGACTGCCTGAGAATACCAGGTGCTGTAAGCTTTTGCTCTCTCGGCCAGCAGGGGTCACCATTGGTACAGTAGGTTTCGGGAGAAAAACCTGGAGGATGGAAAGGTGATCTATGGCCTCAACTAATCTTAATCTCACCTAATCTTTGACCAGCCCAGCTGCGCCCCACCCGAAGCCAGGGAAGCACAAAAATTGCATGGAACTCATTCATGCTCCTCTCCACGGAAATCTTTAGTAAAAGGCAAAAGATTTGTATGAGATGAAGAGAAACCAGAGTGCGTGGCCGCCCAGCTCCAGGAGCCCAGGCCGCCTCCAAAGCCTCTGCCCTACCGGTCGTGGTTGGCAATGCACCTGGCCTCACAAACGAGCCGGTGTGGCCCGTTCAGCTCCGGGCTCATCGCCTGCGACTCTCGGCTTCCGGGCGTGCCCAATCCGTGCTGCGGCGACGCGATGACTCGGAAAACAACCGGCCACACTGTACCGGAAACGACGCACTCTGGGAAGCCGCTATGCAAATCGAGTTCCCAAGATCCCCGGCAGCCGGACACATCCCGCCCGCCAGTGAAAAGAGCGGGAATCAGAAGGCCAGAGATCCAGGACTCACGGGACAGATGGCCACAACCGCAGTAACAAGAGCAATTGCCAGCGATTGTTTTCTCTCTTTGACCAGCCCAGCTGCGCCCCACCCGAAAGCAGGGAAGCACAAAAATTGCATGGAACTCATTCATGCTCCTCTCCACGGAAATCTTTAGTAAAAGGCGAAAGATTTGTACGAGATGAAGAGAAACCAGAGTGCGTAGCCGCCCAGCTCCAGGAGCCCAGGCCGCCTCCAAAGCCTCTGCCCTACCGGTCGTGGTTGGCAATGCACCTGGCCTCACAAACGAGCCGGTGTGGCCCGTTCAGCTCCGGGCTCATCGCCTGCGGCTCTCTGCTTGCGGGCGTGCCCAATCCGTGCTGCGGCGACGCGATGACTCGGAAAACAACCGGCCACACTGTACGGAAACGACGCACTCTGGGAAGCCGCTATGCAAATCGAGTTCCCAAGATCCCCGGCGGCCAGACACATCCCGCCCGCCAGTGAAAAGAGCGGGAATCAGAAGGCCAGAGATCCAGGACTCACGGGACAGATGGCCACAACCGCAGTTACAAGAGCGATTGCCAGCGATTGTTTTCTTTCTTTGACCAGCCCAGCTGCGCCCCACCCGAAGGCAGAGAAGCACAAAATTTGCATGGAACTCATTCATGCTCCTCTCCACGGAAATCTTTAGTAAAAGGCGAAAGATTTGTACGAGATGAAGAGAAACCAGAGTGCGTGGCCGCCCAGCTCCAGGAGCCCAGGCCGCCTCCAAAGCCTCTGCCCTACCGGTCGTGGTTGGCAATGCACCTGGCCTCACAAACGAGCCGTTGTGGCCCGTTCAGCTCCGGGCTCATCGCCTGCGGCTCTCGGCTTGCGGGCGTGCCCAATCCGTGCTGCGGCGACGCGATGACTCGGAAAACAACCGGCCACACTGTACGGAAACGACGCACTCTGGGAAGCCGCTATGCAAATCGAGTTCCCAAGATCTCCGGCGGCCGGACACATCCCGCCCGCCAGTGAAAAGAGCGGGAATCAGAAGGCCAGAGATCCAGGACTCACGGGACAGATGGCCACAACCGCAGTTACAAGAGCGATTGCCAGCGATTGTTTTCTTTCTTTGACCAGCCCAGCTGCGCCCCACCCGAAGGCAGAGAAGCACAAAATTTGCATGGAACTCATTCATGCTCCTCTCCACGGAAATCTTTAGTAAAAGGCGAAAGATTTGTACGAGATGAAGAGAAACCAGAGTGCGTGGCCGCCCAGCTCCAGGAGCCAAGGCCGCCTCCAAAGCCTCTGCCCTACCGGTCGTGGTTGGCAATGCACCTGGCCTCACAAACGAGCCGTTGTGGCCCGTTCAGCTCCGGGCTCATCGCCTGCGGCTCTCGGCTTGCGGGCGTGCCCAATCCGTGCTGCGGCGACGCGATGACTCGGAAAACAACCGGCCACACTGTACGGAAACGACGCACTCTGGGAAGCCGCTATGCAAATCGAGTTCCCAAGATCTCCGGCGGCCGGACACATCCCGCCCGCCAGTGAAAAGAGCGGGAATCAGAAGGCCAGAGATCCAGGACTCACGGGACAGATGGCCACAACCACAGTAACAAGAGCGATTGCCAGCGATTGTTTTCTTTCTTTGACCAGCCCAGCTGCGCCCCACCTGAAGGCAGAGAAGCACAAAAATTGCATGGAATTCATTCATGCTCCTCTCCACGGAAATCTTTAGTAAAAGGCGAAAGATTTGTACGAGATGAAGAGAAACCAGAGTGCGTGGCCACCCAGCTGCAGGAGCCCAGGCCGCCTCCAAAGCCTCTGCCCTACCGGTCGTGGTTGGCAATGCACCTGGCCTCACAAACGAGCCTGTGTGGCCCGTTCAGCTCCGGGCTCATCGCCTGCGGCTCTCGGCTTGCGGGCGTGCCCAATCCGTGCTGCGGCGACGCGATGACTCGGAAAACAACCAGCCACACTGTACGGAAACGACGCACTCTGGGAAGCCGCTATGCAAATCGAGTTCCCAAGATCCCCGGCGGCCAGACATATCCCGCCCGCCAGTGAAAAGAGCGGGAATCCGAAGGCCAGAGATCCAAGACTCACGGGACAGATGGCCACAACCGCAGTAACAAGAGCGATTGCCAGCGATTGTTTTCTCTCTTTGACCAGCCCAGCTGCGCCCCACCCGAAGGCAGGGAAGCACAAAAATTGCATGGAACTCATTCATGCTCCTCTCCACGGAAATCTTTAGTAAAAGGCGAAAGATTTGTACGAGATGAAGAGAAACCAGAGTGCGTAGCCGCCCAGCTCCAGGAGCCCAGGCCGCCTCCAAAGCCTCTGCCCTACCGGTCGTGGTTGGCAATGCACCTGGCCTCACAAACGAGCCGGTGTGGCCCGTTCAGCTCCGGGCTCATCGCCTGCGGCTCTCGGCTTGCGGGCGTGCCCAATCCGTGCTGCGGCGACGCGATGAGTCGGAAAACAACCGGCCACACTGTACGGAAACGACGCACTCTGGGAAGCCGCTATGCAAATCGAGTTCCCAGATCCCCGGCGGCCGGACACATCCCGCCCGCCAGTGAAAAGTGTAGGAATCAGAAGGCCGGAGATCCAGGACTCACGGGACAGATGGCCACAACCGCAGTAACAAGAGCGATTGCCAGCGATTGTTTTCTCTCTTTGACCAGCCCAGCTGCGCCCCACCCGAAGGCAGGGAAGCACAAAAATTGCATGGAACTCATTCATGCTCCTCTCCACGGAAATCTTTAGTAAAAGGCGAAAGATTTGTACGAGATGAAGAGAAACCAGAGTGCGTGGCCGCCCAGCTCCAGGAGCCCAGGCCGCCTCCAAAGCCTCTGCCCTACCGGTCGTGGTTGGCAATGCACCTGGCCTCACAAACGAGCCGGTGTGGCCCGTTCAGCTCCGGGCTCATCGCCTGCGGCTCTCGGCTTGCGGGCGTACCCAATCCGTGCTGCGAAAACGCGATGTCTCGGAAAACAACCGGCCACACTGTACGGAAACGACGCACTCTGGGAAGCCGCTATGCAAATCGAGTTCCCAAGATCCCCGGCGGCCGGACACATCCCGCCCGCCAGTGAAAAGAGTAGGAATCAGAAGATCCAGGACTCACGGGACAGATGGCCACAACCGCAGTAACAAGAGCGATTGTTTTCTCTCTTTGATCAGCCCAGCTGCGCCCCACCCGAAGGCAGAGAAGCACAAAAATTGCATGGAACTCATTCATGCTCCTCTCCACGGAAATCTTTAGTAAAAGGCGAAAGATTTGTACGAGATGAAGAGAAACCAGAGTGCATGGCCACCCAGCTGCAGGAGCCCAGGCCGCCTCCAAAGCCTCTGCCCTACCGGTCGTGGTTGGCAATGCACCTGGCCTCACAAACGAGCCGGTGTGGCCCGTTCAGCTCCGGGCTCATCGCCTGCGGCTCTCGGCTTGCAGGCGTGCCCAATCCGTGCTGCGGCGACGCGATGACTCGGAAAACAACCGGCCACACTGTACGGAAACGACGCACTCTGGGATGCCGCTATGCAAATCGAGTTCCCAAGATCCCCGGCAGCCAGACACATCCCGCCCGCCAGTGAAAAGAGCGGGAATCAGAAGGCCAGAGATCCAGGACTCATGGGACAAATGGCCACAACCGCAGTAACAAGAGCGATTGCCAGCGATTGTTTTCTCTCTTTGACCAGCCCAGCTGCGCCCCACCCGAAGGCAGAGAAGCACAAAAATTGCATGGAACTCATTCATGCTCCTCTCCACGGAAATCTTTAGTAAAAGGCGAAAAATTTGTACGAGATGAAGAGAAACCAGAGTGCATGGCCACCCAGCTGCAGGAGCCCAGGCCGCCTCCAAAGCCTCTGCCCTACCGGTCGTGGTTGGCAATGCACCTGGCTTCACAAACGAGCCGGTGTGGCCCGTTCAGCTCCGGGCTCATCGCCTGCGGCTTTCGGCTTGCGGGCGTGCCCAATCCGTGCTGCGGCGACGCGATGACTCGGAAAACAACCGGCCACACTGTACGGAAACGTCGCACTCTGGGAAGCCGCTATGCAAATCGAGTTCCCAAAATCCCCGGCGGCCGGACATATCCCGCCCGCCAGTGAAAAGAGCGGGAATCCGAAGGCCAGAGATCCAAGACTCACGGGACAGATGGCCACAACCGCAGTAACAAGAGCGATTGCCAGCGATTGTTTTCTCTCTTTGACCAGCCCAGCTGCGCCCCACCCGAAGGCAGGGAAGCACAAAAATTGCATGGAACTCATTCATGCTCCTCTCCACGGAAATCTTTAGTAAAAGGCGAAAGATTTGTACGAGATGAAGAGAAACCAGAGTGTGTGGCCACCCAGCTGCAGGAGCCCAGGCCGCCTCCAAAGCCTCTGCCCTACCGGTCGTGGTTGGCAATGCACCTGGCCTCACAAACGAGCCGGTGTGGCCCGTTCAGCTCCGGGCTCATCGCCTGCGGCTCTCGGCTTCCGGGCGTGCCCAATCCGTGCTGCGGCGACGCGATGAGTCGGAAAACAACCGGCCACACTGTACGGAAACGACGCACTCTGGGAAACCGCTATGCAAATCGAGTTCCCAAGATCCCCGGCGGCCGGACATATCCCGCCCGCCAGTGAAAAGAGCGGGAATCAGAAGGCCAGAGATCCAAGACTCACGGGACAGATGGCCACAACCGCAGTAACAAGAGCGATTGCCAGCGATTGTTCTTTCTCTTTGACCAGCCCAGCTGCGCCCCACCCGAAGGCAGGGAAGCACAAAAATTGCATGGAACTCATTCATGCTCCTCTCCACGGAAATCTTTAGTAAAAGGCGAAAGATTTGTACGAGATGAAGAGAAACCAGAGTGCGTGGCCACCCAGCTGCAGGAGCCCAGGCCGCCTCCAAAGCCTCTGCCCTACCGGTCGTGGTTGGCAATGCACCTGGCCTCACAAACGAGCCGGTGTGGCCCGTTCAGCTCCGGGCTCATCGCCTGCGGCTCTCGGCTTGCGGGCGTGCCCAATCCGTGCTGTGGCGACGCGATGACTCGGAAAACAACCGGCCACACTGTACGGAAACGACGCACTCTGGGAAGCCGCTATGCAAATCGAGTTCCCAAGATCCCCTGCAGCCGGACACATCCCGCCCGCCAGTGAAAGAGCGGGAATCAGAAGGCCAGAGATCCAGGACTCACGGGACAGATGGCCACAACCGCAGTAACAAGAGCGATTGCCAGCGATTGTTTTCTCTCTTTGACCAGCCCAGCTGCGCCCCACCCAAAGGCAGGGTAGCATAAAAATTGCATGGAACTCATTCATGCTCCTCTCCACGGAAATCTTTAGTAAAAGGCGAAAGATTTGTACGAGATGAAGAGAAACCAGAGTGCGTGGCCACCCAGCTGCAGGAGCCCAGGCCGCCTCCAAAGCCTCTGCCCTACCGGTCGTGGTTGGCAATGCACCTGGCCTCACAAACAAGCCGGTGTGGCCCGTTCAGCTCCGGGCTCATCACTCGACTGCATCTTTTTCTGCAACCTCTGTCGGGCGCTGCGGGAGCCCATCGGCCACAAGTACCAGTACTTTGTCAGGCTGTGGCTCTCCATCCCGATGAGGCACTTGGTCCAGTGGTCAAACACTGGGCCCAAGGCAGAGAGGCGACCGAAGTTCTACACCCATGCTGTCAAGTGGAGCAGGAAGTACGAGGCCACGAGACAGCCGGAGCTCTGCACCAACCACAGAGCTCTGTACAAAGAGGTGAGGGGGCATCTGGTCGCCGACGAAAGGCTGCAAGTTCCCAGACAAGTCTGGGAAAGGACGCAGCCGAAAGAACTGGACAATCAACTAAAGGACCTCAACTGGATGGCCGTACACAAGAGACTGGCCACCAGAGAGGTTCTCTACAGACACTCACTTACCAGGAATCCGCATTGCCCCCGGGACACGTGTTTCGTCGAGGAGACTCAGGAGCACGTGTTCTGGAGCTGCCCCTTCGCCAAGGCGGTGTGGGGCAGAATGGACAACACTATGCAACTCCTGGAGACGGGTGCGGTGCTCAGTTACCAGTACATTCTGCTGGGGCTGGCACCTACCGGAGTGGACAAGGGGACGCAGTTCCTGATGTGGCTGCTGCTGTCCCTCACAAAGAAAGGCCTGTGGGATGTAAGGAACAATCTCATCCGGCACAACATCGAGTGGGGAGCGAGGGAGCTGGAGGAGAGGATCCTGGCGGACCTCAGGAGGAGGATGAAGCGCGACGTTGCCAAATGGGGTTTCCCTACGGCAAAGGAGCGCTGGAAAGGACTATGGACCCTGTACAGGGACTAAGGATTAACAGCAAGTGGTAGGGTTTGGAGGGACTCTCACAATAGCGCAAATCCGCCCACCCTTGCAACGATTGATAACGGACAATCACCGCCGTTCCGCCGTCGTTTTTCGGAGAGTTACTGTGTGAGATGTGTACTTTTGCAATGTTTTTTTTTCTGATAAAAGTATATTTTATAAGAAAAAATCCTCGCTGGACCCGCTCCACCGGGGGGCCCCACACTGGCCCTCGTTCTGAGGAGCAGGAGTGGGGGAGGGGTCCTCGCTGTTCTCGGGGGTTTTCAAACCCTCGTGCTTGTCTGGTGCAGTCTGCGGTTGTGGGGGCGTAGTGGATCTCTCTTCCACCGGCCCCGGATCCACAGCAGGACTGATCCTGGCTGGAGGCTGAGAGTCTTTGTCCAACAAGGGTTCTTTGTTTGACTTGTTGTTTGCTTTGGCTTTTCGGGCCGGTTTGGCTGAAACAAGCACTGCCTCATCCTTTCTCATTTTGAGTTTATTGGCGTAGGCGTCAGGGCAGTTCTTAAAAACGTGTCCTTCCGAGCCACATAAATTGCACTTTGGCAGCATTGAACAGTCAGAGGCTAAATGTCCCTGTTTGCCACAGGTCTTGCAGCATTTCACAGTGCAGGACGATGCCAGGTGTCCCACAGCACCACAGCGCCGACACACCTTTGGTTGTCCCACATAAAAAACATAGCCATTGCAGGCGCCCAGCCGGATTGTAGAGGGCAGGTGCCTTAAGCCTCCATTTACATTGTCGGGTAGCAAGCGAACCTCAAATTTCCTTGCTCCTGTTTTTATACCGTCAACATCTGTAACCTCAGTTCCATGGTGGACGGTGCAGTACTGGTTAAGCCAGGTGTGAATGTCCTCCGTCTTTGCCAGTTCCGAGAACATAACAACATGCACGGTTTTCCTCTCTCTCTGTGTCAAAGGCTGCAAGTTGATCTTCTCAAGAGCAGGAACTTTCCCTCTTTTTGCCTCAAACACATCCACACATTGTTCAAACAGAGGATAGGTAGCAAATACAACCTCAAATGCTTTCTGACCTGGGAGAGCGAAGATAAAATCCAAGTGCCGAGGTTCAAAGCCAAGTTCCTTCTGCAACACTTTTCTGCTGAACTGCATACAATCCATGAAGAGATCATTCAAAAGCTCAAAACGCACAGCATTCTTGCGGGATCCAAAAGTTGACATTTTGTAAACTGCAAAACAAACACTGCTTCCACAAAACAAGAAAACAATCCAACAACTCCACCTACAGGCTGATCAAGGTATCTCCCCTGCCAGGTAAGTATGAGCTGTACAAGCCCCTGCAAGCGGCCCGCACCCACAGCACAAAGCGCGCAGCCTAGGCCAGCTCCTCGCCCCGCACACCACCGCCTCCTGCTGGGCCCACTGTTTCGCACACTCACACGCCACACTAACACTCAAAAGGGTGGGCAAAACGAGAAAATGAGCGCGCCGTTTCCTACACATCTGCAGTCGCCAATGCGCATTCGCAGCATGTCCCGGGACGATATTCGGCCTCATTTGCATAACACCAGACCGGCAGATCGCTACGCAAGCTCGCGTCGTGCGCCTGCCACACACCGAACAAACACCGGAGCCTTTTCAGCAATTTCCAAAAAACGGGCCTGCTCGCCTGCCCACAAGGTTTGTCTCTTACCCGCTCTCCAGAGCCTGCTGCCTTCTGTGCTGTTGTCTCGGCACCGCTGCAGCGCACACAACTCCTGCAGCGCGGGGAGAAAGTTTCCACGCTCCGCCGCAGGGAAGGCTCGCTCCGTGCGCACACGTCCTTTCAATGCCAGTTCAACAAGTGCTCCGCATTAGCAGCGTCGGGGCTCCAGCGTGTCGCACCTCACCTCACCTCGCACAGCCCCCTCCTTGAATGTCTGGCGCTGGGCATGCCCCGCTCTCCTCCACCTTATCTTATCGCGTGTGACCACCGACAATGGCCACAATGCCGGGGAATGGCACCTGTAAAGTGTTAATTGGGGCACAGGAACAGCCCGTCTCGTCTCGGGGGCCGGCTTCAAAGACAATACAGCAAACACAGCGGGGCGGGGGAAGTAGATGACACGACACATGCAGGTACATTCAGCTCCAGCGGGAAAAAGTCATTTGTCGGCTTTTTCAAGTGCTGGGAGCCGAGTAATCCTTCGCTTGTATCGTTTCTCCCCGGTGACTAGATCTCACCCTGCGACTCTCGACTGGGCTCACCCACGGCAGCCCAGCAGGTGTGAGCCTAGCCGGCACCCGGATGGGAGATTCCCCCCGGAAAAGCTCAGGTTGCTGCTGCTCCTGCAAGACGTGTGACTGGGACCAGTAGGGAGCGCTCACCCTGCGGTCTGTGTGGCTTTCTTATGCCCCAGCATCCTGATGGCGACACTCTGCTGCACAAACAGGCGCCGTCCTTCGGGGGAGGCGTAAAACCGAGGTCCCGACCCTCCTTGGCCATTAAGAAATCCCAGGGCGTCTCTCAAAATGAGACGCCGCGGGTGTCACTCTGGTGTTAGTGTTCCCCTTTACCAATCAGTCGGGGTCTCCTCCTAATCCCCGTCTCATATGTAACAATCAATGACGAGGCCCCCCTGTCCCGCGATATTGCACTTGTCTCCTGGCCGCTGGCTGGCACCGTGAGATTTAGCACTCGCGCAAGAGATCGGGGGCAGACCGCGAACGCGGTCTCCCGCCCCCCACAAAGTGTGCGCTCCAGGTTCCCTCTCAGGGCTCTGCAACACAGCGGAAAGGCAGCGAGAAGGAGCCTCTTGCTCTGACGCCGCAAGGCCACAAGAGGGCGGAGGCGCCGCGCGCCAGGCCGACGTGTTGGATTGGTGCGCTTTATGTGCTGAAATAAACACGCGACAGCCCAGAAATGTTTTGAGTGCTGTGCATTGGAGGTATATGTCTTGTGAAAACTTGCCTTGTGCTCCTCCGAGCAGTTTGTTTGTTCTCCTCCAGTGCGCGACAAGTCAACACAAGGGAGCACATTCGCCAACATCCAGGTACACAATGCGATTTGGAAAGAAGCTCCTTTCCAAAGAGCTGCACACGAACGATCCTTCAGTCCCGCTAGGGGGGCGCGGAGCCCCAGCCACACACAGCTTCAAGTAGTGAGTCAGGCGCCATGGCTTTCGCTTGCGGCCACACCACCCTGGATGTTCCCGATCTCGTCTGATCTCGGAAGCTAAGCAGGGTTGGGCCTGGTTAGTATTTGGATGGGAGACTGCCTGGGAATATCAGGTGCTGCAAGCTTTTGCTCTCTCGGCCAGCAGGGGTCGCCGTTGGTACCGTAGGTTTTGGGAGGAAAACCTGGAGGATGGAAAGGTGATCTATAGCCTCATCTCTAGAGATGTTTTGTTGCTATGGCATGTGTGTGACCCATATAAAAAAAAAACCATTTGTAAAACGAATATCGAAGCTGCCTCTAAATCTGCAAATGAAGATGAGTCGATAAACCACTTGTTTTTCGTATAACTATACATATATTCATCTATTACTGATTTCATTCATTGAGCACGGATACAATAGAGGTACAGCCATTCACTGTTTGACATGTCTGCACTGGTACAGAACCTAGCAATCAGAAAATGGGTGAAACTGTCTTGAGAATTAGCATACAGTACCGAGGCTCCCATGACCAAATAAAGGCTAACCTCGATAATCAGCCTAAATAATGCAGACTACAGCAAAATGACTGACTTTGAAAAGGGATGAATGTCCGGAAGGAGTAGCGTAACCAGCTTGAAATGCTTCTCCGGACCTCTAACTAAAAGAAACCGAGAACCAGCAGTGGCATCGACTCCTTTCGAACTGGGATCCTATCGCAGCTCGTGGTGTCATAACTCTTCCGTATCTGATATTGGACCAAGCACATCAGGGGAGAGCGCGAACGCAGTTCCCCACTACCAGAAATTATGCAGTCAAGATTCCTACATTTGGGGAATTCGCAGGGGTCAGCACAGCCGGAGTGCAATGGCCGAGCCTCGCTCTGGGTGAACTTTAAGAACTTTATTTTCTTTTCACAAAAAAGTACAGGGCATCACAAATTAGAAAGCTTTACATTAATATACATACTTAAAACAGTATATATAATCACATCTCATTACATTTTGACACGGTACCAGTTGCGTAGCAACAATTTCTTTTTTTCTGGTGCAAATCACATTCTTTACTTAAACATGATAATGTTTTTCACAGTTTCTTGAGATATTGACCTATGCTCTCTATTTCCCACAGATTTTCTGCTTCCTCCATCCCTTCTCTCCACAGATCTCTGAGGTAATAGTTCTCTTGGGTGATGAACAGGGCCAGGCTACCTGCTGCCTTGACTGGGACCTCGATGCCTTTGAACAGTCCCATGTTCCTCACTTTCCACAGGACGTCTTTCCCACTGTTCACCACGGCCCAGATCCTGTCAAACACGTCAGGAGGAAGTTTGAGAGGAGAGATGCCGTTGTAGCAGCAATGCTTGTTAATAAGACAGAATTAAGCGGTGGTATGCTGTCCTAAATGAGGCCCCATCTCACCCCCCATCTCTGTGGTGCAGCCACAGAGAAAGTATTCATGCAGGCTGATTTAAGATGTTTTCTTTTGATAAGGGACAGCTCCCAGATGGGGATGCACTTAGCTAAGCCTGGCTATCATGATCAATGGTCATCCATTGGCGCCTATCTGTCTAGAGAGTGCCGAATGGACATCTGGACTGCATTCCTAAGTGTCAAGAGTAAGTGACTCATATCTCACCTTGACCAACCAATCAGGGACTGGCAGGGCGTGGTAATACCACGTGGGTCTCCAATGCCCGCCAAACTCTCAACCAATCAGCACACATCTGGGTCTTGGTCAAAAAGGGAGCGCAAGCTCAGTTCTGGGCTCTCCTTGGCCATTTTCGCGCATCCTCAGAGACAATCACGTGACAACTGCTGTTGTCTGCAAAGGGACTTGGACTTTGTTCTAAGCTCGAGGCCGCGGATCCCGTACGTACTCAGAATTCTACCAACGTGAATGCGCCGCTTGATCAACGGCAGCCTACAGTTGGACCCTCGTTGACAACCTGAATAGCTTATTCAGAAGCAGCGCTGGACCGGGAACGAACCAGCTTCTTCCCAGGCAAAAGAGTGACTTGTGAGGACTCGCGGTCACACACTGTGCATAGAGACTTTCTACTAGCCAGCCGGACTGCTGGTAGATCCCCTCGGAGCAACGACTGCCCTGCGTGCCGCAGTCAGATTCCTCTGCCCGTCCTACTCCGAGCTGCACCTCGACTGGTTGGCCGGTAGCCAGAGGACGCCGGGACAACGCTCATTGGACAACCGCTGGAACAGAGATTGCAACAGAGCCTGTCAGCTGGTTTGGTGTTCGTGCCGGGAAATTCCAAATCCATACACAGTGGATAAGTAAACCCCATGTTCTACATTGCGTCTCGAGAATTCAATTGTACCTTAAAACAAGTTGTTATCAATTTAATTCATGAGTAATGTATTTACTTCCGAGTTTAGAGTAACAGTGGGTAATAACACTGATTAGCGATTTGGTAACCGAACGATATATATTGATATATATTCTCTGTTGTGTATCTCTTTGTGTTGGCATCTCTTCGAGATTATATACCTTGTATATTGATAACCCTCACAGTAAGGTCTGCCACTCATATCCAGGCAGACTAGTATATGTTTGGTGCACAGTTTATATTAATAAATGTATCCCGTGTATTGTACCCGTGTGTGTGCCTTGTTAGTTGTTCTGACGATTGATTTTCTAAAAGCCCCAACGAACAACCTCGTGATTACTGCTACAATTAATAATTGTCTCAGTAAACCCATCAAACCACTACACTGTAATGTGTGTGAAAAGTTCAAAAGTGTATACTGGGATGTTTCTCTATTTTAAAACCTACTGATGAAATAAAGTGGTTCACATTTCACATGCTATTTGTCCATGCTATTTGTCTTGCAAGTTCTTTCTGTGACACTTTACTCAGTCAGTGTGTGTGTGTGTGCTTGATGTTTTTTGAGACATGCTATCAGGGTCAACCAGTCTGACACCCGGCCGCGGCTGGCTCTCACACCCCATGAACTCGTGACCCTCACCAGACTTCCCACACCGCCGATTCCCTAGGGTTATGATAGAGCGCGCTCAAACCTGCAGCAGACATGATTGCCTTCCAACCCTCGTTGCTAATACGTGCTTTCATACACTTATTTATAAATCTAGGGGGATGCGGTGGTGGGCATTTGGACCCTTAGACCCGGGGCTGCTCTGGAGGGGGCGGGACATATGCCCATAGAGCTGGGAAGGTTAAAGATTTCTCCAAGCCCATAGTTTTTCTTTTCACCTCAAATGGCCATGATCTCTCAATGACTGACTTATTTTAATGTAATCTTCTCTATTCTCTTGCAGGTTTTGACTTCACACCTTTCTTCACCTCTCTGCACTTTGCACTTCCTGAGTGGCCTCTCTGCCGCTCCTGCCTCCTCCCCTCTCCCAGCTTTTGATCTTCTGTGCTATTTAATCTTTGTAATCTCCCCTTTCTCACACCTGAAGAAGGCTTCACAGCCGAAACGTTGCGTTTTCTCTCTTCTCTTTTCAGTATGGAATAAACCTATTACTTGTTCTTTTGAAGACTACACATGCTGACGTAGTTTAGTTCAGGTGGGTAGCTGCTTTAATATACATTTGTAAATGTCAATTTAAAACTGTAAAAATAGTAAGATTGTAACTTTACTTTTAAACTTGGCAAGAAATAGATGCATGGCAGTTTACACCCTGGAAAGGACACCAGTCCATCACAGGGCAAAGACAAACACACTCACCTGGAGGTCCAGGTTTACCTGAAGCCCACTAATCTACCACTATGCTTTTGGACTATGGGAGGAAACTAGAGCTCCTATTTGAAACCCACTTGAACACAGGGAGAACAAAACTAAGTACTAAGAACTCAGACAGCTCAAATTGAACCCAGGGCCCCAAGGCTGAGGCAACAATACTGTGTTACTTCCGAGTTTAGAGTAACTGTGCGACAGTGCTGCCTATAAACATATAGGCAGCACATATCAAGCCTTACAAGAAATCATTAACACCCTCAACACACACCACAGGTCCATTAAACTCAAATACACCAAGTATGGTAGCCTGATAGACGTCCTAGACACCACCATATACAAGGTTTCTTCCTTCAACAACACAGACAAACTGGACATCAAGGTATTTTTCCAAGACACATTCACACGGCTTACTGCACAAGGATAGCTTCCACCCAAAACATACTTCCAAAGGACTGGTAAAATCACAACTCCTACAGTTCCACAAAATCTGTACACAACAACAAGACTTTGAGGAAGCCAAATACACACTCTTCCAAGCTTTACACCAGAGAGGATACATACAAAGTTTCCTCAAAAATGTGGCACAAACATTTCTGAATAGAAAAACTCCAGATGACAGAATAATACCCCTGAACACATCATATTCTCAACACAGCCTAAAAACCAACCAAAAACCATGACATTAGAAAACACAAACATACTGAGGGAGCACAAAAAAACAAAAACCTTCAGGATGAATTAGTCCAAAGCAAGCTAAAACCTGTACAAAACAGATCATATACACCAAGAGCCAAACATTTCATAACAGAAAACAATGATCCAAGACAACAAAACTAAAGAAATCTTCCAGTTGCAAAGGGCACTCTCAGAAAACATCAATAACGCCATCTACAGCATCCAGTGCAAAAAGTGCGGGGTGACCTATGTGGGGGAAACAGGTAACTCCATCCGAACCCGACAGGCACAACACAGGTACATCAGGAACTATGGGACTGGACAAAGACAGAAAGAAAAAGGAAAGGGAGTAGATCAAAAGGCTTGATACTATCTTTCCACAAGGCCTGAACATCAGAAGAACTGGGAAGGTTTTAGTCATTGGAAGGAGAGTGCTCTCCTTGTCCCAGATGGTCCCCTCTTGGATAAAATCTGGGAGAAAGAGCTTTGTTCCCCTCTCCTAACTAGCCAGATCCTAAAGGGACTGGAACTCTTCATCGTCACCATACTAACACTTAGGCACCAAACAGAAGAATAACTGAAACCAATCAGCTATGGAAACTCGTACAGCTCCCACAGTCCTACTAGGCAGGTAAACAAAAGACCCTGATTGCTTATTGAGATGTAAATGGTCCATGCATAATCCCCAGCAGGGAAAGCAGAAACCCATTCACCAACTGAAACTGCACCTACTCACACAGAAACGTACAGAAGGAACGTGTTTTATACTTGTATTCTAGTTTGTCGTATAAGTAAAAATGTTTAAATGTGTATTTTGTATTCCTACTGTCCCCCAGTTCTTAAAAGCCATCAGCAGGCTCTCAGGAAGATGGTGGCCCAGGCTGGACTGGACAGGAAGCACTCCCTGGATGCTCCTCACCGGGCTGGGTTTAAACAGGACCTTACCAAGGATCTTAGAGTGGCAGATTGCTCTCAGGAGGTATTTATTTTTTAAAGGCATTTAAAATTGAGCAGTGATATTTCCATACCACATGTTTTTACTCCTTAGCTTAAAATTCACCCATGTGAAATCTCAGCCATAAACATAGTGACTCTACAATTTGTCAGGTAGAAAATGTTTCCAGATTCCTGTTTTTATGGATTCATCTGCATCTTCCTTAAACTTTGTAAAGGGCCTATCCAAAACAACAATTATTGTAACCAAATGAAGACCACTGGACTGTCTCACCAAATCATTGCTAATTATATTAAAAACATAAACCATTTTCCGGGCTACATCGTAAATGATATCAGTGTGAAAGTAGAGGATCCCAGCCTGGCTAACCTCATCATCAACTTCCAAAGTATCCTAAAGGATATTCAGAAGAAGAACATTAAGAATGTTGCCAAGAGATTACTAAAAATAGGTCATTTTCATTTTAAAAACTTCTTTCAGTTGTACTTTTAATCTGAATACAAAAAAAGTTGATGAGTATTAATTTCTCCCACAGATATAGACAGTTGCAGAGTCCAGAACCAAGTACGAAGGATTGCTGGAAGGTGTTGATGGTTGCAAAGAGAAAGATGTGTTGCACAGACTGGGCAAGACATCACCTTGCCTGAGCAGCTTCTTGTACTGTATTACCTGCAGGCCTTTCTCCACCTGAAGCACCTGCAGCACCCAGGGGTGGTAAAGAACATGACAGTAAGAATAATTTGAACCTGCACAAAAACTGTGCATTGATGCTCGTGAAAAACACTGAGCCTGCCTCCCGGATAAGGAGACAAATCTCATAAAAGAGAAAAGACAATGTAAGGGCTATAAGAAAGTCAATTATAATCAACGAACAGCCTGTCATAATTTTGTCTGTGAAGAAGAGCTCCTCTGTGATTACAGCATTTCCAGGAAATCATTTCAAAATGAAGGACAAGCTCTGGAGTGGTTGGTTCACTGACCATTTCCAAAAAAGAAACTAAGTATATTAACAATCGCATTCCTTTGGTGCTTCCTTACCACCCTAACACACTTCCTATCCCCAGGACCATTAACCACAACTTTTCCATCCTACAGGATGATCCCTCCATTGGGGCCCTCTTTTCTGATCGCCCTATCATCTCATATCGCCGACCACCTAATCTGCGTAACCTCCTTGTTCACAGCTCCCTTGACCGCCCTAAACAACCATCCACACCTGGCACTTTTCCTTGCAACAGAACTCGCTGTATCACCTGCAAGTACACAGCCACCACCACACTCATTCAAGGCCCCTCAGGACAATTCCGGATCACCCAGACAGCATCTTGTACCTCCAGCAACCTTATTTACTGTATCTCTTGCAGTAAATGCCCAGCCATTTACATTGGAGAAACAGGAAGAAGACTCGGAGACCGCTTCAGAGAACACGTCAGGGCTGTGAAGATTAAAGATCTCTCCAAGCCCATTGTTTCTCATTTCACCTCTGATGGCCACGACCACTCTAATCTCTCCGTCTGTGTTCTCAAAGACGGTTTTCCGAACTCATAAATCAGAAAGACCACCGAAACTAAAATTATTCTGCAGCTAGGATCACACATTCTCCCTTCCCTTAACGACAGACTAATGTTCTTTTAAATTTTCTCCATTCATTGGAAGTTTCATTTCACACCTCTTTGCACCCATTCTGACTTCACACCTCTTGATTGGCCTCTCTTTCTGTCCCCTACTCCCGCCTCTCACTCCTCCTCCCTCCTAACCTTTGTTCTCCCGCTACTTTACCTTTGCCTACTGCCCTGTCTCTCTCACACCTGAAGAAGGCTCCACGGCCGAAACGTTGTGTTCTCTTTCTTCTTTTTTTCAGCATGGAATAAACCTATTACTTGTTCCTAAGTATATTAAAGTGCATATTTTGAAGATATTCATTTTCTTGTACCTTGGAATTAATGTAAAAATTATATTCGTGTTAATGTCTTGAAAATAGCATTTCTCATTCTCATCAGCAAGGATATAAGGAAGGGATATGGGACTGCTAAAAAGATACATGATTTTCAGAAGAGTATAGAAGGCAGATAACTATCCCACTCAATTGTTACTGCAAAGAAATGCCACAGTGTAAACAAAAAGGTGAACCATTCTTGAAATTTATTGATAGAATCTGAATAGCACAGCATTCCCAGACCAGGCACTGGAGTTTCCTGCAGCGTTAGATGGGTAGTCTCTTGATAAGAGAGACATCGACAGTACTGGACTTCATGAACGACACCTTTCCAATTCATCGAGAAGAGAGCCCACAAGATGAGTCTAGAGAACAATTTCTTATAATATTAGTGGTAGTTTCTGAATAGGTTAAGGACAACATAGTTGTAGAGCTATCTTGCAACTTCTTAAAAGTTGTAAAAGTGATTACCATATTGCCAGTGGTTTATATTTAAAACCTAAAGATTTTAAATTGAATCTTTCTTAAACAAAGGACATTTTTCACAGGAACAGCAGCCTAAATCAGTTGATGACTGTAAATATGACAAGCTTGTGATAAATTTTAAAGTATAAAACAAAGTTGTATTGTTTTGGTTTTGTCTTCAACATCATATTAATAGGCATGTTATTTTTATAGCAGCTGCTTGCCATTCAGCACCAGCCAAGATGCCACAAGGTACATGAGATGACCCAGAAGTACTGTACTTAATAATACAGAGAAGAGCATATTGGGGGAAAAAAAAGAAGACAAGAAATATCCATTAAGCCAGAAGACAGGTGATGATCAGCATTTCAAAAGCAGACACTGGAGGTTGAATTCAAGTTTTAACAGTGATTGTCTATGTTTGGCTTCAACACAAATCATATTAATATGCTCACATTATTAATTTGTACATAGTGCCCAATATTCATTAAAGGCCACGTTCCCAGGAGTACACACGACCCAGCCAGAATGTAGCTAGCTGAAGTGCAGTGGACCTCAGGGAAAGGACTCTTGCCCACACGGATGTCTCTTCTCTGAAAACCACTGGATAAATGTATATGACGGTCTCTTCTCAGCTGTTGATTTTGTGAAAAACATTGAATATTAAAGATTGAAGTGTCACCATTCAATGAAGTTCAGACATAAGTATTATATTGATAAGCTATCTACTGATAGCTGTAGTACTTTAATATTGTACTGTTTGCTCTGGTTTTCAGACATCAGTCCAAGATCATTGGTGGGTTAATTGGTTTCTGGTAAAATTGGCCCCACGTGCGAGTGTGTGTGTTTACATTTCTATCTGGCATCCTCAAAAGATGGTTTTGTTTTCTTTTCTTAATTGCTCTTGATTACTAGAGTGTATTTGGCATGATACATTTGTGATAAATGCTTTTTCTTTGTGAATAGTCTTATTTTAATCTACATAATGTCAATGAGTTAGTACCTACAAGCAGTAAAAAAATGAAATTTCAGGTTTATTAGCTAAAGTTTTTATAAGTGAACTGAGATTCCTTTGCAGTGCAGAGACCTGTTTTTAATATGCTGCATGTGCTCATGATGGACTTGAAATTCATTTTTGTCACAATGTAAAAGTATAATAAATAGACAATATACTCTATTTATCAAGACTTGACTATTTTAATTCCATACTTCCATTGAATAATATAAATAATCATTGTCTCACAGTGAAGACCTGGGTGACATAACAGGGGTCAGGGCTGTGTTAACTGGAGGTTTGTGTAGACTGGCCATTGTCTATGTGAGACTGTGGGATCACTGGGGATCCCCCCCCACCAACACCTGTAATATTGTCAAGTGGTGTAAAGTTAAAGTTTCCTCCATTAAGGGGTCACTATTTGTCACATTCTGGCTGAACAAGAGACAAGATAAACCTCCCACTGTCACTGACAGAGCAGTCTGGGAAACTCCATGCTAGACTGGACTGTTGTCATTGGAAGATGGGGTCACAGGAGATGAAATAGATCACACAAGAGTAGCAGTCTTGCCTAGCTGTTATATCACTGACAGACTCACCCACACATTGAGAAGAGAGCACTGGCTTCTGTGAATAAAGCAGAACAATTCATTTTAACTGGTCAATCAGATCTAATGAATTTTATTGCCCTCAACAAGACTGGACAATTTACATCAACTTACTCCAGCCCCCCTTGTGGAAACAACCCCCAATTACTGTTCATGAGCTCCTGGCCGCACTTGTTCCCAGTGGAACAAGCCTGGAGCAGCAGAACAGAGGTTTTTGTTTATGTTGTAAAACAAGTCATCCCTTGGGAATACAAACTCTCCCTCTAGTCTGGTGGGAGAATCTTCTGTATTTGCCCCATATTCCCAGGGCTTCTCAGCTGAGTGATCCAAAGCTGATCTGCAAGGAGCTGAATTCCACACTGGGTTACAACAGACCCTGGTGGGAGAATGGGCAGGGGAGGGGCGGTTGTGCTCCTGAACTAGTCCCCTCCTCTCCTACTCTTGTATTTGCATCACAGTCTATAAACTCCAGCCCTATTGCTTTTCTTCCAGTTCATTTTTTTTAATACAGCTCGTGAATTATGTATACTCTTGTGAAGTATCAAGAAAGCACTCTTATCTTTATTTCACGTACAGTATACAGCAGACTGCTTGAATAAATAAATAAAAGCGCTATTCCCAACGGTCTAGCACAGTAACCACAACGCCAATAACTTTAACTAGAGAAAGAAACCCAGCTTCTGCTCAAAAGGAAAATAATAAATAAATTTTAAAGTTTTTATTGATACACAAGCAAAACCAATTTACAGTATTAAGTTCTACATAAAATTAAATAAGATACAAAAGCGAAGAATAAAAACACTAGACAGTTTTTGTGCAAGGCAAGAGGCATCACAAAAAAAGTTTCCAACATGACCTGCTGAAACATGACTTTTGATCCATCACCATTTGATTGCAACATGCTTGGGCCATAATGTCAACTTCCAGACCCTCTCAGTCTCTTTCTCCCCAAATCTTCTCCGGTGGATCAAAATGTAGTCTCTCAAATAAGACACAGCCTTCTGTATCACTGACAGAGGCCGAATTTTTTCCATTCTATATACCAATGTAGATCTAGTCTTCCATAAAGCTTCCCTTAGGCAACAGATGACCTGCCAGGCTTTGCTTTCTTCCGATTTCGATAGCTTCTCAAGTCCATATCCATAGAGCACTACCTGGGGGTCACTTATACCGCAAGCCAGAAAGCACCTTATCCAGCTGTTAGCCAATGTCCACACCTCTTTTGCGATGCCACAGTCCCATAGGACGTGCCGGATGGATTCTTCTTGTCCGCATCCTTCCACTGGACACCTTGATGTCTTCCCCATGCCTCTCGAATGCATCACAGCCCTTGTTGGTAAAACTTCATGTGCAATCAACCAGCACATGTCTCTGTGTCTATTCAACAAAACCGTGTGGCCAACCCTTTTCCAAACATGGCTGGGATCTCCAGCCACGAGGCCACGAATATGACATACTACATACTGCACCTCTACCCCACACAACAAGTTCCAACCTTCTTGCACTTGTCAACACATCCAGTGCCTCATTTTCCAAATTCCATTCCCTTAAAAATTTCTTTATGATAAAATATGAATATGGGAGGTTAAAAGCAACAGGTGCTGTTAAAGGGATCTCTAAAACTTTCAATGTCCTTAAATAAAAACCACACAAAAAGCGAGACATAAAGGATACTTTCCCCCTGTTCCCTACCGCTAAAGACAAATGTAATGATACATATTTGTATATTAGGAAAGTGAACAGTTCAGGCATGCCTTTTCCACCCATTTCCCCCTTTTTTTCTACAACCACCCTCTTTACTCTCTCCAATTTTGACCTCCAGAAAAAATAAAAAATAGCCCTCTTTAAAACCAATAAAACAGACCTTGATGGCATAAAAACAGCACTGACAAACAACAGTAATGGTAAAATTACAGTCTTGACAACTAAAGCCTTGCCTTCCATTGTTAATTCCCGTAAACTCCACAGACCGATCTTGCTTTCGACTTTCCCTACCACCCTCTCCCAATTCCTACTCCCTATCCCATTTCTGTCAAAGTTTATTCCCAAGATCTTCATTTCATCTCTACGAATTGTGATTCCCACATTTTCCTCTTCACTCCAGTTTCCATATTGCATCAGTACACATTTGTTTTTATTCAGCTTGGCCCCTGATGCTCCGCAAAACTGGCTTGTCACCTCCAAGCTATTTCTGACTTCCTTATAATCTGTACAAAAAACATTTACATCGTCCATGTATAGTACAGTTCTCACCTCTTGGGCCCCACTCCCAGGGATTTTAATGCCTTCAATCCCATTCTCCATTCTTAAGGCTTGTGTCAGTGGTTCTATGCAGCAAACAAAAAGGAGTGGGGATAACGGACAGCCTTGGCGAACACCGCAATTCACATTAACCACATTTGACATGCTGCCATTAATCATTATTCTACTTCCTATACCCTTATATAATAACCTTACCCAAGTGAGGAACCTGGTTGAAAGCCCCATCTTTTGTAGTACTCTAAACATATACTCATAAGAGATACGATCGTAAGCTTTCTCAAAATCCAAGTTTAAGACCGCTAATCCAATATTCCTCTCTCTCGCATAACCTATGGTATCTCTTATCAGTATTAGGCTGTCCGTGATCCTCCTCTCTGCCACACTACAAGCTTGATCTGGATGAATGACTTCACTCAGGACAGATTTTAATCGAAGCGTTAAACACTTGGAAAGCAGTTTAAGATCACAATTCAATAAAGTTATCGGTCGCTAATTTGCCAGGTCCGTGCGATCATTCTTTTTGAATAGTACGATCACAACTCCCGTCTTAAACCTGTCCGGCAGTTCTTCTAAAAACTCAAATTCTTTAAAAATGGTTAAAAGATCCAATGCTAAATTATCCCAAAAGGCCCTGTAAAACTCAATGGGTAGACCATCCAACCCTGGAGTTTTACCCGTTTTGAAGGTCTTCAAATTTTCCATTAACTCTTCTACAGAAAGGCCTTTTGATAACACAGTATCGTCTTTTACACTCTTTGGAATGACTTGCACAAATTTTTCTAACAAATCCTTAGACACTTGTTTCTTTCCAAACAACTCCCCATAGAAATCCTCAGCTACAGTCAACATGTCTTCCATACTAGTTTGCAAAACCCCCTCTCGTCCCTTCAATGCAGACATTAGTCCCCTCCCTACAACCCTTTTCTTGAAAAAGAATCTTGTACATTTTTCAACTTCTTCAAGCTCTTTCACTTTGCTTTGAAACATGATTTTTTAAATCTTTTCTCTAGAGAGATTTAAAAGCTCATTCTTTAATTCTTTGATTTCCTCACTGAAGTCCCACCCCTCTTCTAATAACTTAACATACCTCTGCAATCTCTTTTGTAATCCGTTTTCAACCCTTCGTATCCTAGCCTGTTTTCTCCTCCCCATCTCTATGAAGAATGCTTTTGTACGCTCCTTTACCTCCTCCCACCACTGTGCTCTTGTGCCAAACAGGTCGTACAAAGTCTGCCATTCCTTACATCTTTCCCTGAACCTGCTCCTCACTTCCTCATCCTCCAGAAGTGAAATATTCAGCTTCCACACACCCTTCCCCACAGTAACAACCGTTGGAATAGCAAGTGTACATGACAGTAAACAATGGTCAAAGAAAAAACAGGGGTTAAGCCTGCAGTTGTGCAAGTAAAATCACGTATCAAAACAAAATCTATACGTGAGGCTTGGGTCCCATTAGACTTGTGCCATGTGAAACCTGCCCTCCCCTGACTATGAAGTTTGAGGGCATCTTTCAGTTTAAAATCTTTACATACCGTTTGCAATAATATTGATGATTTATCAAATTGGACCCGTCTCTCACCCCTCATTCTGCCTTCTCTTTCTAAAAGGCAATTAAAATCCCCAGCTAAAACCAGTGGTTCCCATCCCAATAAATATTCTCTCAATTCCTGAATTAGGACATATCTGTCGTGTGGGCAACTCGGACAATACACATTTAAAAGTTTAAATTTGACATTCATGAAACCCAGATACACCACCAGTGCTCTCCCTGGTTTCACTACAAGGTACTGACGTACCTCTACCATCTTATTTTTAATTAAAACAGCATCAGATTTATTCTCATTGGACCCGCTCCAGATTGATGGGCCCAATGTCCACAGTTCTTCCATATCCTTATAGCTGTTTTTAAAAGGTAATCCACACTCCTGTAACAACATAATATCAGCATTTACCTTACTCACAAATGATAATATAGTCCTTGCCCTCAACTTGGATCGAATGCTTCTCACGTTTATGGACACAATGTTCAGAGCCATACTTAAAGTTAGACCAGGGGAGACTAAAAACTCTGGCTAGAATCGTTCAGTCTGTGACACCTACTATACAGGCCTTTTTCTTTTTCCATTTGCTCTCCTTGCCTCCTCCTCCACCACCCCCGCCATCAATAGGATGGTTCTCCACCTGCCCTCCTTGAGTCTCTAGTTCTAAAGCTGGATCAGTAGGATTGGAGAGAACTAATTCCATGGGAGAACCTGCCATCTGAGGACTCTGAAAATGATCTTCCCTCACTTTTCCACTCGGAGTTAGATCACTTTCTATATCAGATGTCTCAGCAGACCTTTTAGACTGCACCCTCTGTTCTATACACTCCATTTGAGCGCTTTCAGTCTCCACGGGTGGCAGACGATCAGGAGAGATGCTACCACTCAATTCAGAGTCCACCTCCCTTTCCACATTATTATCATTCTTTTCTACCTCAGCCTCATCTCCTTCACTCCATTCTGAACCCTCGCTCTCTTTTCCACTACTTTCTTCAACGTCAACCACATCCAGTTCCTGATCCAGATCCACTGCTCCAGCCCTAAATGCCTCTTCAAACTCTTCCTGCTTTTGCATCGGTCTTCCCAGTTTTGTTCTATTTGCAAAGGAATTTGGACAGTCTTTAAACACATGACCTTCACACTCACATAGATTGCATTTCCTCACGCTTGTACATTCAGTATATGCATGTCCAATTTCCTTTCACTTACCACACACCACCTTTGTACAGGCATCCACAAAGTGACCCAGCTCCCCACACCTCCTGCACAGTTTTGGCTGCCCTTGGTAGAACACAAGGCCTCTATTTTCACCTAATCCAATCAAAGAAGGAATGTGTTTAAATCCACCAAAACCAGTTTTGTCTTCATGCAACGAAACAGGTACTCTCCATGCACAGTTCCAGATCCCATCATCATCCAAGACTTTCTGAGGCTCACCTTTCACTAAACAATACTTAGACAACCATGTCACAATATCTTCCTTCATCACCATCTCATTAAACATGCGAACAATCACAGTCCTATTAGAAAGATCCGTCAGCTTCTGCCATTCAAACATTCTAATCAGGCCCACATCTTTTTTCTCTTCTATTTTTCTCCAAAATTCTTCCAATAACTTTGCCGATTTGAAACTAACGTCAAAACCAATTCCCTTTGGCAAAGTAATTAAGCAATTGACATCTAATGCCTTAACCTTTAACTCTTTCTGTAACACCTTCCTTGAAACGTCCAACCGTGAAATATCACCCGAGTGAACCGAGCCCTCACCACACTTGAACACCAAACGCGCGCAAAAGTAACGGCGCATGCCGACCCTACAGGCCGCCATGGCCGTTACAAATGTGGCAAAAACAAACTAAACCTAAACCTCTTCTGTGCACCAAACCCTATTCCCTTAATCTTATACTCGTACAAAAACTCTACTCTCAACTTCTGGGCTTTAACCCTGTAAATCTTCAGCACTGGCTGGAGAGGCTGTGTGTGTCCGGGCTCAGCGGTTATATAGGACAGGACTCAACGCGCAGCAGATGTGATTCATTGATCTGCGCTGCCCGTGCGGAATGCGCGTCTCCTCCCTCTACACACCACCGCCTCGCTAAACCGCCTTCATACTCCCCAGCGGCAATAACATCTCCATTTATTACATTTATTCTTCCCTCTTAACCCAGAAAACTCCCGGGACGTTTCTGTGAACCGGTAAAGCTCTCTCTGTTGGTGGTCACAAGTAGAAACAATGCACAAGCTGAAAGCAGGAAGTCAAGCACTCCTCCCTCACTGTACGAGCACATCTGGGTCCAGACTTCCGAAAACTCCTAAAAGTGAATTTCCAGAAAGCCATATCAAAGTCTCCCATCCGTTCGTTTCAAATACATAAATAAGATGAGTTCGGGTACTTTTCTGATGTATTTTAATAGTATGGCACTGTGCCTTGTTAAATATGTTACAAGTAAAGTTTATCAACTTCATGCGAGGTTTTGCGTGGATACAAAAACATTATATGATATCTGTAACACACGTGAAGAGTGAATCTGAATTAATCAGAATGCCTCGCTGCACCAGAATTGTTATTTACGTATTTTAAAAATACATCTGGTGCATCTGAAGACAGAATAAAACCCAGAACTGTAAAAGGACGACAGACCATTAAACTGTCTGGTGATATTGCTGCACGGGGCGCAAGATCACAATAAAACACGTTATTGTAAAAAATGTTTACATTCGTGAATGAGTATTTTTTTTAATTATACCAAATGTCCGTTAAATAATGAATTACGTTTATCAGACCATAAACACTATTATATGAAAAAAAACATTTACTATATATGCATTTAACTTGCTTTTTTTTAAAAAACATGACAATACGGTAGATGAAAATTGTTGTTCAGCGCTCTTGTATTAAATATACTCGACCAGCCTTTTAAGTCATGTGTCAGAAATAAAGTGTAAACAATTCGCTAAATCAAACAAAACACCAGCCCTACGAAAAAGAAAAAAATGTGTTTATCCTGCAATTTTATCTTGCTGAAACGTTTTTTTTTCTGTGGCACTAACGGGCTAACGGTTAGGATTCCTGGTTTCTTGATTACATAGAAATGTGTCTCTCTTGACTTACGGTGTCCAAATGATCAGTTCAGTGTAGAAAAGAGCACCGTAAAACCCCGTCAGGCGTGCAAAACGTAAAAATGAAAGAGATCGCTTTGTTTCTGCCCGCTTTCTCACTGAAGCCCTTTGGTGTGGTAATAGAAGGTTATAACCGCTACACCGCGCGATGTGGGGAGGGGTGATTTGCAAGCAGAGTTGACCTTTGAGAAAGGACTCGTCTCGGGATTATATTTCCACATTTTGAAGAGATTTTCTCCATTTCTGTAGCCTGATTTCCACTACTGCTAGAGAGCTGTAGAATCTGGAATCACCTATCCAGCTCTGGGAACAGTGTGTAGATGACAGGTTTGTGACTTTCTCATGAGCACGGTATATGAATCCATCAGATTAAAGACACTGTGAGCATTTGAATTACATTAACGATAGTCTGTCCCAACTCGCCGCGATGGTATAGTGGTCAGTACTTTGTGCTGTGACCGCAATACCCGCGCTCCGGGTGACAGCAGCCCAAGACAAGAGAGTTTCCTTCGTCTATGTTATTTCAGTGAAGGGGGGGCATGCGTGTACAGCGAGCGATCATCGAGTTGATGTGTTGCCCCATATAAGCAATGTGAACCAACACTGCTTTACAAAGGAGCACTGCCTGATTTTATAGTTGATAATCTGGAGACCAGACCGACCTCTTCTCTGACGAGAAGAAAAGGACAGGAGCCGCAGTATTTAATATAAATAAGAGATTTCAATTTTCTGTGGCGCAACTAGTACCAAACACTTAATCTCGGGGTTGTGAATTCGAGCTCCACGCTGGTAAGAAATCATATAGGTTATGATAAACTTACTTTTTTAAAATAAAAAGTAATATTATAAAACTTTCCCGATACCAGTTTGCAGGTGACATGTTCTTTATAAAAATAATCTTTAGTATGGGATCAATAACCGCGCCAGAACAAATATCGGAAAGAGATCGCCTGTCACTAAGGTATTTAAGTGAAGTAGAGACATACTCAGAAAACCTACATATAGGAAATGTTAGTTACTTTGTATGTGCTTTAGCGTTTTCTTTTATACTGTATACCGAAAAAAAAAAGTTCAAGGCGTTCTAGTCGCTGTACTCCTCGTAGATAATCTCAACGAAATCACAATACAGTACAGGACACGCAGCGAGGAGCTCACGCAACGAATAGTCTTGAACATGCCAAGCGTAAAGGCACACTGCACATCTGCGAAACATCACATCCTAGTTTAGTTACAGTGAGATTATAGACTGGAAGCTAGGAAGTCTCAGATCACTTTTTTATTAAAGGTTCAAGCAAACCCAAATACCTTTGCAAGAGACTTTGCGGACCTTATCTTGATTTACCTAGTTTAATCGTTTTCAGAAAGTGTAATTGTATTATTTTATGTACCCCTGACGATTCTACTGATGTTATAAGTGCTCTTGTTTATATTGAATCTATTTTGTTGTTCAAATAAAAAGTAAAAAAAAAACATTCCGGATGCGTCTGCTGTAAAAATAAAATGACATCAAAGGCGTTGTACGTAGAGTTCTGAAGCCTGCTCCACAGAAGAACTAGCTGAGATGAAAAGTTAAATATTCTACTGACAGGGCTATTCCCGTCAGCTCAGTTTCTTTCTGAAACAACGTTTTATAAGAAAAACTTACACTTTGCAAAATTGGAAATAAAATACTTGCTTAAAAGTTCAGATTGGTTTTTACCCAAAAACTGTAAATGGAGAAAACCACCCGTTGGAGTCTCTGTCGTACCATTGCTCAGTGCGGTCAGGTCGGGACTAAAATGATAGTAAGGTGCTGGTTCAAGCACATCTAGGCACGCCTTTCTCACTGTTCCATCGTGAGCATCATCTATAGAAAAAGTGGCATGTAATGTTTAATACATTATTGACCTTATTAATAATTTGAGGGAATATAAATGCTTTGCATGTATCGAATTACAGCACGTAACAACTGAGTACCTGAGTCGATATCACCGGACAATTTCCAATAACGACCAACATCAGAAACTTCAAGAAAAATAAGATTCCATATCTTGGAATGTAGGGTGGGAGAATTAATTTATACTCCTGTTGCATCTTGAGCTAAACTTTTTTTTTTTTAAAATATGACGCAGATTTGCTCAAGATACTTGTAATCGCCTTAAAGAGCGTTTTCATGAAAACGTACATCGGCTAGCTCTCCACTGTTAATTGACAGAACTTTTGAAGAAACTGTTCTTATATAAGCAACATACAAATTACACATCTTAATGAACATGAAGGGAAATCTATGGAAGCCCGTTTCCGCCAGGGAGTAAAAAAAACGCGCTATGGTATCTCATTGTATGTCCTTTTTTACTTAAAAAAGGTCTTCTTTAGCTCAGCTGGCAAGACCTGGGCTCGAGCCAATGCAGTGAGGCACGAAGTAGGGTGGGAGCTGCGAGGGCACAAACCCTAGAACCCGAATCCGTTACAATAACAAAAGGACAGACATTGAAATATGGGCTATTTCGAAGTCGCAAATGTCAGATATAAAGTCGGAATTCTGAGTTACTAAGTCGCAATTCTGAGTTGCTAAGTCGGAATTCTGAGATACCATAGCTCGTTTTTTTTTTTTACTCCCTGGCGGAAACGGGCTTCCATAGAAATCCGGGTTGTGAATAACAACTGTCACTACACACGATTGAGTTCTTGAGGCTGGCACCTAAGACCACTCAGCCATCCTGACAAGCAGTGGAGGAGCAGTGGAGGATGTTACTTTGTTACAGGATTATTAACTACTTTCTTTTCTTATTATTACAGAGATTTCTACATTGCAAGACAATTGACGATTTAGATAAAGGCATGGCGTGGTAAGCAAACCAGGCACGGACGGGATTTGAACCCACGCTCTTCGGTTTACGAGACCGACACCTTACCACTTGGCCACCGCGCCCACAGTTTAATGTCCTTTCCCATCAAGGCTAATACATTTTGAAAATAAATAAAAAAAATCTTTGTGCACAAATTGCAATGGCAGGAGAAGTAAAACAAATATGATTATGATGTACAGTAATTGTTCACTTAGTGAAATACTCACTTTTTTGGCCCACTGAATATAGTAGAAGAACTCCACATAGTTCTTCTGTGGAGCTGGCTTCAGACTCTGCTTATAGCGCCCGTCAAATAAAATAGATATTTTATTTTTACAGGAAGACGCATTCCGAAATGTATCTCTGCAGTTTTAGAAAAGTTTTGAATGGCATATTTTATACAACGCACAAACCGTATTCTAATTGCAGACTGCAGATCTGTGCAGCAATCGTACTACATTTCACTGTGATTCTGAAATACGTCTAGCAAACATATTCAGATTTCCTTGAACCTTTAATAAAAAACGACTTCGCTTTCAATCTCTGATGTCACTGTAAAC